>NC_081558.1:48437822-48506716 GCF_022355385.1 Mustela nigripes
TTTATTTTCAGTGATCCATAATTTGTTGCTTATGCATCACACCCAGTACTCCAAGCAATACATGCATTCCTTAATATCCACCACCAGGCTCACCCAACTCCCCAGCCCTCTCCCCTCCAAAACCCTCAGTTTGTTTCTCAGAGTCCACAGTCTCTTATGGTTTGTCTTCCCCTTCACTTTCCTCCAACTCACTTCTCCTCTCCATCTCCCAATATCCTCCATGTTATTCCTCATGCTCCACAAGTAAGTGAAGCTATATGATACTTTACTCTCTCCACTTGACTTATGTCACTCAGCATAATCTCCAGTGTCATCCATGCTGATACAAAAGTTGGGTATTCATCCTTTCTGATGGGGGCATAATACTCCATTGTATATATGGACCATATCTTCTTTATCCATTCATCAGTGAAGGACACTTTGCTTCTTTCCACAGTTTGGTGACTGTGGCCATTGCTGCTATCAACATTGGGGTACAGGTGGCCCTTCTTTTCACTGCACCTGTATTTTGGGGGTAAATATCCAGTAGTGCAATTGCAGGGTCATAGAGTAGCTCTATTTTTAATTTCTTAAGGAATCTCCACACTGTTAAGGAATCTCCACACTATTTTCCAAAGTGGCTGTACCAACTTGTTCCCCTTTCTCCACATCCTCTCCAACACTTGTTGTTTACTGTTTTGTTAATTTTGGCCATTCTAACTGGTGTAAGGTGGTATCTCAATGTGGTTTTGATTTGAATATCCCCGATGGCTAATGATGATGAACATTTTGTCATGTGTCTGTAAGCCATTTGTACGTCTTCTTTGGAGACATGTCTGTTCATTTCTTCTGCCCGTTTTTTGACATGATTATCTGTTTTTGTGGGTGTTGGGTTTGAATTCTTTATAGATCTTGGAAATCAGCTGTTTGTCTGTATTGTCCTTTGCGAGTATCTTCTCCCATTCCATGGGTTGCCTCATTGTTTTGTTGACTATTTCCTTTGCTGTGCAGAAGCTTTTGATCTTGATGGAGTACCAAAAGTTCAGTTTCGCGTCTGTTTCCTTTGCCTTTGGAGACATGTCTTGAAAGAAGCTGCTATGGCTGATGTCAAAGAGGATACTGCCTATGTTTTCCTGTAGGATTTTGACAGATTCCTGACTTATGTTGAGGTCTTTTATCCATTTTATCTTTGTGTGTGATGTAAGAGAATGGATGAGTTTCATTCTTCTACACATAGCTGTCCAATTTTCCCAGCACTGTCTTTTTTCCACTGTGTACTTTTTCCTGCTTTGTCAAAGATTAGTTGACCATAGATCTGAGGGTTCATACCTGGGCTCTCTACTCTGTTCCACTGGTCTATGTGTCTGTTTTTGTGCCAAGACCATGGGGTCTTGGTGATCACAGCTTTGTAGTAAAGCTTGAAATCAGGCAATGTGATGCCCCCAGTTTTTTTCTTTTTCAGCATTTCCTTGGCGATTTGGGGTCTCTTCTGGTTGTCAATTTCTTCCTGATTCAGCTTTGGAAGTTTATAGGTTTCCAGGAATGCATCCCTTTCATCTAGATTGCTTAACTTATTGGCATATAACTGTTGATAATACTTTCTGATGACTGTTTCTATTTCCTTAGTGTTAGTCATGAGCTCTCCCTTTTTATTCATAATTTTATTGATTTGGGTCCTTTCTGTTTTCTTTTGGGTAAGTGTGGCCACTGGTTTATCAATCTTATTAATTCTTTCAAAGAACCAACTTCTAGTTTCATTAATGTGTTTTACTGTATTTCTGGTTTCTAGCTCATTGATCTCTGCTCTAGTCTTAATAATTTCCTTTCTCTTCCACAGATTAGGTTTAATTTGTTGTTGATTCTCCATATCTTTAAGGTGTAAAGATATTTTGTGTTTTGGGGGTTTTTCTATTTTTGTGAGTGAGGCTTGGATGTCCATAAGAGCCAAAAGTTGAAAGAGCCAGGATATCTTGCCCTTCAATGGGCAAATGGACAAAGAAGCTGTGGCCCATATACACAGTGGAATATTACTGAGCCATCATAAAGGATGACTACCCAGCTTTTCCTTCAACTTGAATGGGACTGGAGGAAATTATGGTGAGTGAAATAAGTTAAGCAGAGAAAGTCAATTATCATTTGGTTTCACTTATTTGTGGAACTTAAGAAATAACATGGAGGACACTAGGAGAAGGGAAAAATGAAGGGGGAAAAATCAGAGTGGAAGATGAACCATGAGAGACTACGGACTCCAGGAAACAGAGAGTTTTAGAAGGGGAGGGGGTGAGATTAAGAGTCACTTATGGTTTGTCTCCCTCCCAATTCCATCTTGTTTCATTGGTTGGGAGAAGGGGGTGGGATTATGGACATTGGGGAGGGTGAGTGCTGTGAAGTGTGTAAACCTGGTGATTTACAGACCTGTACCCCTGGGGATAAAAATATATGTTTATAAAAAATAAAAAATTTAAAAAAATAAGGGGAGGGGTTGGAGGATGGGTGAGACTGGTGGTATTAAGGAGGGCATGGATTGCATGGAGCACTGGGTGTTATATGTGAACAATGTCTCATGGAACACTGCTTCAGAAACTAATGATGTACTGTATGGTGACTAACATAACACAATAAATACAAAAATATAATAAAAACAAAAATAAAATCAGAGCCTGATAGTAGTTACAGCAGTAAAATCATTTTAATCAGGATCTGTTGCAGCAGGGAAGAGATATAGTTTAGAACTAAGCCCAATTTTTATTTTAATGTGGGAAAGTAGGAATATACAAACAGGAATCAGGGTTAGGATGAGTGGATATAAGATTACTAAGTGGAAACATGGGTAAAGGAGGATTCTGGCAAAACCATTCTAACAGGATTCCTGCTGAAGGCAGGCGAGGTTGATTAGACATTACCAGGAGGATGGTGATAATGAGGAGTTTTATTAGATACCAAGGTGGAGGTTCTGACAAGATTGACTTAGTTGGATCCTTGCTAAAACTGGGCTCTTGAGGAACATGCCTAAGGGCTGGTCTTAGTCATGCTCAGAAAACCTAGTGAGAGTTTAGTCAAGAACAGAGGTTTGCCAGCATACTGCTTTCTTTCTGTGGAAATTTCTCTCCTCTTTATCATTACTATTTTTTTTTTTAAGGGAGAAAGAATGACCATGCAAATTGGAGGTGTAGGGGAGGGTAGAGGAAAGGAAGAGAGAGACTCTTAAGCAGGCTCCACACCCAGCACAGAACTGATTTTGGGCTCGAACTCAGGATCCTGAGGTTATGCTTGAGCCAAAATCAAGAGTTGGACATTCAAATTGACTGAGCCACCCAGGTGCCCCTTATTTCTAATTCTTAATTTTTCCCTTTAAGCATAACATTCTCAGCAAAGATTCCTTAATTAGGTCACATCCTGAACTGCAAGATTTAATTATTCTTCCTAGTAAGTATGTATTTGTATGATTATTAATTGTAAAGGCCATTGATTAATGATCACTTTAGGATATAAGTCATTGAGGACAGGAACAATTTCTTTTTTGTTGTGGTAGTGTTGTTAGTTAACTGCATTTATTTTTACCTTCTTTCTCAGTATTTTATCCCTAATCTAGCAAGGTACCTGGTACTTAGTAAGCACTTAAGTACTTTATTGAATGGATTGATCAGTTACTGTTCAGACTTAGTTGCTATTATAACATCAATGTGAAGAATGAGACAGGTTCGAAAAATATTGTTAATGGACACATTAAATTACAAGTTGGGATAAGTTATTTTTCTTTTCTAATCCATTGTCTTTTGTGCAAGTAAAACCAGATCATAAGAAATAAGACATAAAGCATATTATTTAGCATCTTAAAGTTTTAGCTGGATGTCTTTGGGAATGTTCTCATTTCAAATACCATATTTGAAAGTAGTTTAAAGTATAAGTAATGAAGTAGCCATATGAGTTTTCATCACTAACATGTAACTTAACTCACTTGAGTCCCCTTTTTTGAGAACTTGGGCTGACTATGTTATTTCAGATAGAACCTAAATTCTATAAAGTGGTCAGTCAGGCCCCCTAATATCTTGTCCCAGTATTTAACCCAAGTTATTAACTATTTATGTTATTATTCTATTATTTTTGTGAAAATGACTTATTTTGGATTTTGGATCTCATTTTTCCCCCCCTGTGGCTTTCTAACTCTGAAATTTTTAATGAGTTTATTTCCTTAATTCCCTTATACTTTCTACATTAATTCAACGGTTCCTTTTTCTTGTAACTATTTTCCAACCAAAACATAAATTGACTTTATATAATTATTTTATTTTTCCTACAATCTCTCATGTAACATATCCTGTATAGTGAACACTTAATTAAAACAGTTTGGGTATTGAGATGCTTTGGGAGGGAGATCTAGATGACAAAGAGAATTCTTAATTGCTCCCATCTACAATATGTATAATACATGATTTAAATCATAATTCAGTCTGAAGTTTCCATTCAGTTTAACTTACATAAATATCTGTCTGCTGGTTTTTATATTTTTAAATAAAGTTAACTAAGATTTCATGTTGGAACCTTCATGGGCAGAGAACATATATAAATGTAACCTTCTACAGTTCATCTGCTTGAGATTTGGTGTTTACCAGATGAGGGGTGATTAAAATATTTCCTAAGAATAAAGTTTGTATTTGTTTAAAAACAAGAAACCTCTCAAAATGAGGGGAAAAGGTCAGCCTCATTAAACTGAGCTCAGTCCAAATGAGCTAAATTTCATTTTCTACCGTACTTATTTTTCTTTAGTGAACAGAAAAATGAAAATATATTTCATGTTGTATCCTAATGGAGCATGAAGAAGGAAAGGGAGACAAAATCCAGAGCAGTTTATTTTCATATTCGTTCACTGATATGAGGTGATCCATCTCTGACTTAAGCTTTTTTACTGATTAGGGAAGGGTTAGGTATTATTCAGGGTGTGTAGATAGATGCCTTTGCTGAGTTTCCTAAAATGATTTAAACTTTATTGAATTCTGGTTTCAGAAGAGCACTTTATATTTGTTGACTCAGATTCTGTATCTAAGGAGAAATTAGGCAATAATTTAAGGTGATTTTCTGAATAATTCAAGTCAAAGCACTGGCTACTGAGAATGGTATAGTGTTAAGGTAATTGATAACTCTTTGATCCTTGTTTTTGAAATGAAACTTTAATATGGGTTTTTATTTGTATGTTCATTGATGAGGGTACAGAGGGGTGACAGAGGACAAAGCAAAAGCTGACATCCTGTAACCTTACCCTGCCCCCACTCCTGGGTGGGACATATGTGGCATTCTTGAGGAATCTCCCAACTATCTTAATGTTAATACCTTACTAGAGGGAAAAACCTTGACAGTGACAAGGCCTCAAGGCCTCCAGTATCTTGTAGGTCCTCTTTTTTGAAACCTCCCTTTTTCTTTATGTTCCTTGACCCCATTGTATATAACCTGCCACCCCTCACATCCCCAGTGCAGCAGCTCTTTCTGCCCATGGATCCTGTCCCTGTGCTTTAATAAACCACCATTTTGCACCAAAGATGTCTCAAGAATTCTTTCTTGGTCATCAGCTCTGGACTCCACCCCGCTGAACCTCACCTATATTCTAAAAGTTCATCATTCGTTACCATAAATTTGTATGTTATTCTGTAGTTTTTAATTTTGTTTATTTCTTAAAATAGATATTGCAAATTACTTTAGGGAATGGGAAATAAAGGCTTTAAGTTGGGATTTATAAAAGTCTAATTTTAGGACATGGTGATAAAAATGGTGCCTGGGTGGCTCAATTGGTTGAGTGGTTGAGGGTTTGCCTTCAGCTCAGATTGTGATCTCGGGGTGTTGGGATCAAGCCCTGGGTCAGGCTCTCCAAGGGGGAGAGGTTTTAGCTTCTCCCTCTATCCCACCCCCTGCTTCTGTGTGTGTGCATGCCCTTTCTCTTGTTTTCTCTGTCTATAATAAATAAAATGTTTTAATAAAAATGGCCGAGGAAGGGTTTAGTATTTGAAGTCAGAGGTGGAGGATATACAGTCCTACCCAGACACACTTCAGAAATCAATTACAAGTTTAAGTTGTTGCCTGAGCTTTTAATTGAACAGCTTTAGATAAGGGATTCTAATGACCCCCTCTATGGGTTCATTTAATTGCTAGAGCAGTTCATAGAACTTAGGGAAATATTTTACTTACTAGGTTGCTGGTTTATTATAAGAGAAAATAACTCAAGAATAGACATAAGGAAAAGATGCATAGAGTAAGGAATGTGGGAAAAGATACAGCGGTTCCATGCTCTTTGAGTGTGTCCCTCTCCTCAAATTTGCATGAGTATACCAGCCCAAAAGCTCTCTATACATCTATTCTTTGGGGTTTTAATGGGTCTTCATTACATAAGCATGACTGAATAAATCATGAGCCATTTGTGATTCATGATTGAACCTCTAGTCCCTTTCCCTCCCCAGGAGCTCAGGAAGGTGACACTCAAAATTCTAGCTCTCCACTCACATGGTTTTGTTCTCCTAGCAACCAGCCCTCATCCTTAGTTTTTTTCCCAAGTTATTTCATTGACATAAACTCAGGTATGGTTGAGAGAGGTTTGTTAGGAATATCAAGACACTTTTATCACTTATCACTTGGGAAATTCCAAGGGTGCTAAAAGCTCTGGGCCAGAAACTGGGATGAAGACAAAACATGTTTCTTTTTAAAAAAAATTTTTTTAATTTCTTTTTTAAGATTTTATTTATTTATTTGACAGATAGAGACACAGCAAGAGAGGGAATAGAAGCAGCAGATTGGGAGAGGGAGAAACAGGCTTCCCACTGAGCAGGGAGCCCTAGGTGGGGCTCAATCCTCAGACCCTGGGATCATGACCTGAGCTGAAGGCAGATGCTTTGTGGCTGATCCACCCAGGCACCCCAACAAAACATATTTCTTATAAATCACAGTATCACAATGGCTAGCCTTTATGTAAAGGGGCTTACCATAAAGAATTGGCTCATGTGATTATGGAGGCTGGAAAATCTAGAATCTTACAGGCTGGGCTAATAGGCTGGAGACCGATGAGTGCTAATGTTTCAGGTCCAAACTGAAAGTTGTCAGGCTGAAAGCCTAGGAAGGCTGATGTTCTCATTTGAGTCTGTAGATGGTCTGCTGTAGAACCACTAAGAGCCATGTTGCAGATGAGGTTAGAAGACAGTCTTATGGAGAATTTTCTTTATCTCAAGAAGCAAGTCTTTTTGTTCTTTTCAATCCTTAAATTGATTGGATAAGGCACACCTATATTATGGTGGGCAATATGCTTTATTCCATGTCTGCCAACTTAAATGTTAACCTCATCTAAAAACACCTTCACACTCAGAATGATGTCTGACAAAATACCTGGGCACCTCATGGCTCAGCCAAGTATACACATAAAGTCAAACATTATAGTAAGTTATATATGATTTTGCAGGTGCATGTTAAGTGTTTTCCAGAAAGCAGTGAAATATTTTATTTTCCAGTACCACAATTTGTAAGGCTCGTTCCAGATGACACAAAGTCATGTTTTGAATGATTTTTCTGGTGTTTAGAAGAGTAGATTCTTTTTAAGAGAAAGTGATGGCAATTTTGTCTACATTGCATTTTATAGTTTGCAAAGCACTTTCACATACATTACCATTTTTGATCAATCAGCACCATTCTTTTCAAAGCTTTAGCTACAGGTCCTGCCACCAAATTATTGACATTGTCTAACACAAGCAAAGTGAAGCCAAGGGTCAAATAATTATTCAGTGAACCTGGTCGATAACATAAGCCAGTATGAGCAGTTTAGCCAAACACAATCCTGTCTTTAATTGAAACTTCTTTTGTCTGAATTAGTGGACAAATGCTTCCTTTTAACTGTGCTGTTTTGCAGAAGGTTGTGATACCCACATTGTAACAGCTTGTCACCTTGAAATTTCCAACATCTAAAATCATTACTGGAACATTGTTAAATAAAAGTATTTTTGGTGGTAGTGAATCAATTCATGATCAGATTAAACTCTCCTCAAATAAGCTCGAGACCTAAAATAATACTAGTTCAAGGTGTGTGTGACCACTTGTTCATTTGTTGGCAAATTGCTAAGTACTGTCTCTCCTTTGTCTCCTATTTGATTCCTTTTGCAACCTTTTCCAATTTGGGTTTGAAACAACTACTATTTTAGATTAAGCCATAACCTCTCAGTGTCCACGTAAGCACCTTCTTTTTATTCATTGTATATCTGACCAACACACGTTACCTTTCTCCTTCTCTTGCTACATTTGTACTGATGATTTATGTCTTAGGTTTTTGCTTAAGTCCTTCCCAGTGGCCTCTTTGTAGGCTTTCCTGTGTTCAATTCATTCTACACATTGCTTTCATGAGTATCTTTCTAAAGTATGAAAAATTAATCATTACTGTCCTCAAAATATTTAACAGATGTAAAAAAACAATAATAATACTGCAATATGAGATGGGGACAAATTTGTAGAAATAGAGCAGCATTTCTGTTTTCAGTAGTGGACTCAAGGTTTGAACACATTTCACAAGATGATAAGGCTGTAACTTTTGACCTTAGAATCATTAAGTTATATCTGGCTAAAGGCAAGATGGGTTCCAGAACCCAAGATAATACTGATCTAGAAGTAAGGGGTTAACTCAACTCTACAATGAAGTGTATAAGAATTATGGGTCAGGAATAAAGAATGGTATCATGTTGTTGTATAAGCTGATAAACTAAATGATCCGATCTGTGGTAGTGATGATCTACTATGCTAAAGTATACTATGGAAAATGCGCATCTGAAAATGTCTGAATAACACCATGACCTGCTTTGCCATATCCTAACTGTACTTTCTTGAGGTAACACAAATCTTAAATGATTTTATGCCTTAGTAATGTAATCATATATTGTCCAGAGCTGAAACTAATTTAATGGAGAATTTATAGTCACCAAAATCATTATTACTTCTCAATGGAATTCTTTTTTTTTTTAAGATTTTATTTATTTATTTGACAGAGAAAGATCACAAGTAGGCAGAGAGAGAGAGAGAGAGGGAAGCAGGCTCCCTGCTGAACGGAGAGCCCGATGCGGGACTCGATCCCAGGACCCTGAGATCATGACCTGAGCCAAAGGCAGTGGCCTAACCCACTGAGCCACCCAGATGCCCCTCAATGGAATTCTTAATTTTGCTCTGCTCTCCATCTATCAGTAGAACAATAAAATAATAATTTCACTTGTATCATCTACTCTTTATCCTATATTATCTATCCTTCTAAGTTCTACCTCCTTATAATACTTGACAACTGTCCTGATCACTGAGGAATTTTGATTTTAGCATGAGAATATCTGTTGTTGTCCCAGCCCACCCCATCCAGCCTCACTAAAAATTCTTTGTGTCGGCTGCATAAAAAAACAAGACTGACCACTTTGTGTCTTTGCTGCAAGGTGAGGAAATGCAGGTTCAAGAATAACATTGCCTGGCCTTGAGCTCCTATGGCTTAAATAAGAGCCTGAAATACCTGGTCAGCTCCATTGGAGCCATTCTTACATTAAAACTAGCTCTTCAGCATTCAAGTAGTTAGTCACTTAGCTTTATTTCATAGCAATTAGACAGTTAAGTATCTTATTTGTTACAGAATATAGCATGAAATGTCAATAAGCTGAACATTAGATCAAGGCAGAAATAAGAATATGACATGGCAACCAAAAGAAGAAAAAAATGTTTTTTCAAGAGACACTACAGTTGTCTCCCAAGTTTATTATTGCCATTGATCACATTTATGAAAATAACAGTTATAACACAAGTAAGAAGGTTACAATATAATGTAAAGAATTCTCTCTATATACAGTTTGACAACTTTATTTCCGCTACAAACTGGTGTTATGGTGCACATAAGTTATCCTGCAGCAGGATACCACTGGTGGGTTATGTTACTATATGTTATTTTTTATCAGAATAACAATAATGTTGCAGACTATTTATTGAAATATCTAAACCCAACTGGGGAAAAAATGACTTCTGCTAAGTCAGCTGTATTTTCCATACTCATCTTGACCATTACTTCTTATTATTAGGTTTTTGGGAAGATTATTCTCCTGCTGACAGGCTTTCAGAACTGTAATCCAGAGGAATAAAACTAGATAACAAACAACTACATTTAAATGTTGTAGCACAGAGTCCATTGTCTTCATTTCACATGGTAAACATTCTCTTCCAATAAAAATGATTCTTCTGGGCTTAACTTAAAATGTTTCTTTGTTCTGATATATTGGACCTCTTAGGAATAGTAACTACTTAAATTTTTAAATTGTAAACATTATAAATGTTACTTGATGATGCTGAAGACCATTACTGAGGTTTTGAGTTTTTATTACATCTACTTTAGTGTATTTATTTAATTTTCATAACAACCAGATGAGCAAACAGAGGTTTAGAGACTTACCTACAATCGCAGTGAGCAGGAGATGTCTAAATTTAGAGATCCTTCATTGAACACCTCCCTCCCTCCTTTCCTCCCTCGCTCCCTCCTTTCCTTCCTCCTTCCTGCCCTCCTATCCCCTCCCTTCCTCTCCACTCCCCTCCCCTCCCTCTTTGTATAATTGACAAGCAGCGTTATTGTTTTAGGAATACAATGTAATGATTTGATATTTGTATATATTGTAAAATGATCGCTGTAGTAAGTCTAGTTAACATCTGTCATTGTACATAGTTAGATTTGTTTTTTTTAATCTTGAGATGAGAACTTCTAGGATTTACTCTCTTAGCAACTTTCAAATATGCAATGCAGTATTATTAAATATAATTGCCGTGCTGTACATTACATCTTCATAGTTTGTTTTATAACTGAAAGTTTGTACCTCTTGACTCTAATCATTTGGCATACGTCCCTACCCTCTGCTTCTGGTAACCAGTCTGTTTATATCTGTGACCTTCTTGTTGTTACTGTTGTTGTTATTGTTTTAGATTCCACATATAAGTGAGATTACGTGATATTTATTTTTCTCTTTCTGACTTATTTTATTTAGCATAATGCCCTCAGGATCCACCCATGTTGTTGCAAGTGGCAAGATTTCATTCATTTATGGCTGAGTAATATTTCTGTGTGTATGTGTGTGTTTGTGTGTGTGTGTGTGTACATGGGTATGTGTGCACATGTGCACACATGCTTGTGTGTGCATGTATATTACATTTCCTTTATCCGTTCATTCATCAGTGTTTACTTAGGTTGCTTCTATGTCTTGACTATTGTAAATAATGCTGCAATGAACTTAAAGGTGCACATATCTTTCTTAGTGTTTTTGTTTTCTTCAGATAAATACTCAGAAGAGGAACTGCTTTATTGAATGGTAATTCTATTTTTAATTTTTTAAAGACCCTACATACTGTTTGCCACAGTGGCTGCACCAATTTATTCTTCCACCAACAATGCACAAGGTTCCCTTTTATCCACATTCTTGCCAATGCTTGTTTTTTTGGTTTTGTTTTGTTTTGTTCTTTTTGTCTTTTTGATAATAGTTATACTGCAGTAGCTCATCATAGTTTTGGTTTGCATTTCCTTGATGATTACTGATGTTGAGCATCTTTTCATGTACCTACTGGTCATCTGTATATCTTTGGAGAAATGTCTGTACAGCTCTCCTGCTAATTTCGAGTTGAATTGTTCGTATTTTTGTCATTGAGTTCTATGTATATTTTGAATATTAACCCCTTATCAGATCTATGATTTTTAAATATTTTCTCCCATTCAGAAGGTTGTCTTTTCTTTTGTTGATGGCTTCCTTTGCTGTGTGGAATCTTTTTAATTTGATGTAATCCCACTTATTTATTTTTGCTTTTGTTCCCTTTGCTTTTGGTGTCAAACCCAAAAAATCATTGCCAAGATAGATTTCAAGGAGCTTAGCTTACTGCCTATGTTTTCTTCTAGAAGTTTTATGGATTCAAGTGTTACTTTCAAGTCTTTAATCCATTTTAACTTAACTTTTGAATCGTTTTCTTTCTCTCTCTCTCTCTCCCTCCTTCTCCCTCTCTCTCTCTCTTCTTTTCTTTTCTTTTCCTTTCTCCCTCCCTTCCTTCCTTCCTTTATTCCTTCCTTCCTATGTATTATTTGCCCCAGGGATGCAGGTCTGTGAATCATCAGGCTTAAACATCTCACAGAACTCTCCATAGCACATACCCTCCCCATTATCCATTAACCAGCCACCCTATCCCTACCCCCACCCACCAGCAACCCTCAGTTTGTTTCGTGAGATTAAGAGTCTCTTGAATCATTTCCATTCTTTTTGGATTGTCCAGAGGAGTGATACTACCCTCTGTGTAGTGTTTATTTATCAGAAGTTCTTAAGTCTGCTGTTTGGTTATGCCCCTTGAAAGAGAGGTCTTAAAGATGTGTTAGCCGAGATAGCATTACATGAAACTGTTCAAATATAAATTATCAGTTGTACATCTGGGCAAATAGAGTAAGCCACCACAAGCTACCAAGACTTCTTCCAGTGATGGTGTTCCATATGGATGCTTCATGCCATGGTACATTCATATCTGTAAATTAACATAGTTATGGAAGCTGGTACGGAGCCAACCAAACCTACATGATATGCATGTAAGAGCAGGTGTCCATTAACATTTTATATCAGTCATATTTCAGGCCAATTTTACATTTAGTTCTGATCTTCATCTGCTCCACTTTATAGGAAAATATAATCCTGATGCTCATTAACACTTTACTGTCTAGTCTGAGTCTTCTAATCTCTATTTTCCACATTCAACATACTTGTTTTCTGGATCAGTCTCTGTAGCTTACAAAAACATATTGTGACATATAATTAAAGATAACTAATTATGTAAAACAATACTATATGTGTAACAAAGCTATGCATGTGTGACAGAAAGCTAGAAGCTCAAAGTCTATAAAAGTGCCTTGGGAAAGATGTACTATTACCATTTGCATTTTTAAATGGTAGGTGTCATGCAGATTCTTACTGATATTTTAAGTAGTTTGGAAAAAGCATGTAGAAATGAGGACACACAAAAATAAAACTGAAGCCAAAGAAGAAAAGAAACATATACTGGAGAAGAGAAATTTTATTTCATTTTGATGAAGTGTTTTCAAAGTTCTAGGGAGACTTTTTCTTTTAACCTCCTATGTTATATTTATCTCCTGGTTTCTGAGGTAACCAAGAAGAAAAAGAAGATAAGAGGAGAGAACAGAGAGATATATTTTCTTTTCTCCTTGAAGTCTTTTTCTTGGATACATATAAATGCAGCACAATGGCTGAAAGAATCATCACATTTTAAGGGCAAGTGGAATTTATAAGAAAAGATAAATAGCTTCTTTCCCAAGCTCTGTTTCCATCTCATCAGTAGTAAAGTAGGTATCTAAAAGATTTTTTAAAAAACAGGAAATAATAATAATAGTTATTATTATTGGAGAGAGAGGTGGGAAGGGCAGAGAGAGAGCAGAAGAATCCTAAGGAGGCTTCCCACCTAGCATGGAGCCCTATGCAATGCTCCATCTCACAACCGTGAGATAATGACCTGAGTGGAAATCAAGCTAAGTTGGACATTTAACTGACTGAGGCACCCAGGCACTCCTAAATAGGAAATTATCAACATTGCTTTGGATGCTTTCGTGAATGTATACTATTGCTATATTTGAGACCTCATAATATTTAAGGTATGTCTTCATTCCTTTAGTTCTTTGTTTTGAGAGTATATTATTTAAAATAACCATATGGCAAAAAAAAAAAAAAAAAACATATGGCACTATATAATTAAAATAAGTTCATTTTTATGGAAAAAATGACATTTTTGTGATTTGAGTTCTATCATAAGTCATTTAACATTTTAAGTAATGTCTTTTTAATGTACTACTGCTGTATTTATGGACAACTCCACCATTTGTTCATCAGCCATTCAACAATCATTTGGTAAGACACTTCTAGAAACCTGATATTTTGTTCATTGCTGAGATTATAATGATGAGTTAATATTTTCCTATCCTCTAAAAGCTTAGGCTTTATAGAAGGTGCTTATTAGACTTAGGAAAGTGAAGATCTTGTCTCTGATATATACCAAAGATTATACACCGTGGAGAGTGACTCCTTCCTTTAATAATCAAATCTAGACCCAACCCAGTCTTTCTTTCTAAAGCCCTTTCTCCTTGGGTTATTTGGGATTAATATTAATGTCCTGATTTTTGTGAGCCACAGTAGAGAATATTCAAATTTTATACCCAGATACTCTCATTTTTTTTTAGCATAATTTTATCTCAAAGTTGTTCTCAAACACAGTTTGTCATAGGTTTTGAAATGAGGTTAGTAAAGGAGAAATGATACAGCTAAACTGTCAGTCCTCCATTTTTAATTCCTAGAGTTAAAATTTGGCACAGTTTTCCCCAAGATTTTGATTCTTTTTCTTTTTGTATCTGTTATTCTATGTATTTTGAAATAAATTTATATTAAAAATTGGAAACTTGGCAAGCTTTCAACAAGAAAGCTTTTACCAAGTTTGAAAATTATTTTTCAGAACAAAATAATGTTATAGGTAGACAAAAGATAGTTTAGCCAACTAAGCTTGAAATGTAAAACACCTGTGTGTGTATATGTGTGTGTGTAAATAAAACAAACTCTTTGAGAGAGGTAAATATAAACTTACCAGTTTAAGAGAAAATGTTCTAGTTTATGAATTTAATGTATTTGGGTTTGCTACATTGCTTTAAGTCCAGTTTGGTGCGTTATGGTGGTTGGAAAAAATTAAAGTTCTTAATATTGTTTAAACATCTGCTTTTGAGGAAATGTATCCTTTCCTTTTCCAGATATAATACATATAAAATACTCCATCTGGGCTGAATGCCAGGGAGGCACCATGCTTAAGTAATAAGCTCAATTATCTTGCTAATAAACAGCAACTAGAAATTGAACTCCTGTTGGCAGATATATAGGATACTTAAACACTAAGTGGGATTAATTAAACTCTAAAAGGACTTACATTACAAACAAATATAATAATAAATCATCATATAAATATTAAGTATAGCAATTATCTCATTTTCTCCTCTTTTTAGTTAATGAAGTTTATGTTTTTGAACTATCAAGAGAAAAGGTTTTAAAAAATAGTGGAGCGCTTACCTTCAAGGATCTTCTGAGGCATAAATGTCAAATTCTAGACCAATGAAAGATGAATGTGATAATAAATATTTTACTTCCATTGCCAAAGGACATGAATGTGATAATGTATCAAGCAAAAATTTTGGGGGGGACACAGTGGATGGCAGTTGAGATGGTTCAGGTCAAGTACATTGAAGAGTGAATTAAGATCAGTGTAACATATTTACTTAGAAAAGTATTACTGTTTTTTCTATAAGTCTGTTTAGGCTGCTATAACAAAGTACCATAGACTGAGTATCTTAAAAGCAACAGAAATTTATTTCTCACAGTTCTGGGGGCTGGAAGTCTGAGATCAGGATGACAGCATGGTTGGGTGAGGGCCTTTTCTGGTTTATGAACCTTCATCATACACTCATAAGACAGAGGGGGCTTGGGAACTTTATGAGATTTCTGTTACAAAAACACTAATCCCATGCATGAAAGCCCCAACCTCATGATCTAAGCACCTCCTGTATGCCGCATCTCCAAATACCATCACATTGGACTTTAGAATTTCAGCATACGTATTTTGAGAGGACACAGTCAGACCATAGTAATGGCCAAGGAAATACAGGAAATTTCAGGGCAGAATTGTGCTATATTTAGTCATGATACCATATTTGGCATTCACATTAATGAATTGACAAAATCCTGAAAATTCTAATAACCTTAACTCTCAATGGAAGGAGATATTATTTCCCTCCCTTTTATTATATAGAATGTTGAGGGATTGTTGAGGGGTTGTTGAGAATGTTGCTGATGGGGAGAAAAATGTGAAAATCAATATCAACAAGTAGATCTGAATGTTTCTGATAAAGTCCTAAGTTCTTAAATTCATCACAGCTTTGGTTGTGATGATGGTGGGCAGGGGTGGGAGTGGTGGCTTTCTTCTCCTAAGGACAGAACTACATTTAGTTGGAGCAAATGTCAGAGGATATCTAAGTCATCAGAATATGTAAGAGAGATGTAGTCTTCCCACAAAGAATATTCAAGATGCCAGTGTGGCTCTTATCTCTCGTCTATCCCCTGTCCACACCACATACTATAGAAGAGTGAAATATCTGTACTATCCCCCTATCAAATTATAACTCAGAAAAGACAAGTAAGTGCCAGGAAAATTTTAAATGTAATAAACAAAATTAATCTCAACTGTATCAGAATAGGTATAAAACCTGGACAAAGTTATACATGTTGGGTAGGAAGAAATGAAATACCATGGAAATGAAGCAAACATGGCAGAGGAGAGGGGGTGTAAAAGCAGAATATAATATGCAAGAACTTGTAAAGATTTCAGTCTGTAATAAAGTATAACTCAGGTACTTAAATAACATCCATGTGAGTGATTTACACAGGGATGGAACATAATCAGGAAATATTTTCAGTAAAGTGATGTGACATAATAATAGCTAACACAGTGGTTAATGTATTTCTCCTCTGAGCAGTTTACATGTATTAACTTTATTATTAACTTTATTCTCATGCCAGTCCTAGAAGGTAGGCTGTGTTTTTCATTTTACAGATGAAAAAACTGAGTCACAAAGATGTTTAGCACAAGGCACAAGGTTTTACAATGACTAAGTGATGGAACTGAAATTTTAAATTAAGCAGTTTGGCTCCAGAGTCTGTGCTCTGAAATGGAATGATAAAATGCCCATTAACAAAATTACACACACACACACACACACACACACACACACACACAGGTACACTGCAAATGTAAAAAAATAAAAAAGATGAGTAAGAAGAACTAACAAACAAAGTTGAAATAGCATGTTGAAGCTGAAGCTGAAGAATAAAAGATTGAGACAAATAACTTAACTATGATAGTTTTGGTTATCTCTTACTGCATAACAAACTACCCCTCAAAGTTTAATAGCTTAAATTCATAATTATTTTAAAGGTGGCAGTTCTGTGAGAGACTGTTCAGGCATAGCTCTATGATTATGGTTCCTCTCTCTTCTGCCTGGTATCAACTGGGAAGGTTCAATGGGGGATGGAGAATATAGAGTGGCTTCATTTACATGGGTTGGACCTTGATGGCTTCTTCATGACCTCTCTTCACATTGTTTTCCACAACTCAGCAACTACATAGTAATAGAATGAGGCTTAAAGCTGAGGCAAAGAATCAAGTTCTGCCACATTCTATTGCTCAGAGTTAGGGGTAGGTCAGATTCAAGAGGGGAAGAAGCAGACACTACTCCTTAATTGATGAAGTGGACAAGTGGCTTTGAAAAATTGATGTAGAATGGTAGGGATTGTTTGGCAATCTTTGAAACAACTCAGCAGGTAAAGAGTATTATACTACCTGATAGTTAATAGCTAGTACTCATTTTAGCTGCTATTTTCTAGACTCTATTAAATATGGCATTTGTGAATTTATTTGATCCTTACTAGAACCCTAATAGGTTGGTATTACTATAATGTCTGTTTCCATTTTGCATGTTAAGGAAAGAAGGATATATGGTCCCTTTTCAAAAACTGAGCTTCATGTCTGTGTCTGTGGATCTACACAAGCTCATGCTTTTAATTATATAGGTTTATGATTTTTTTGTTACTTTAGTGGGTATAATTGCTTTTTAATATTCTTTGTTATTCTGGCATATGCACTTTTGATAAGTCAACTTTAAATTAAATTGCCATATTTTCCTCATATAATCCCTTTGAGAGTTTGATCAAAAGAACATTGAATTCATAAATAAGTGTGAAGAGAAATTACATTCTTAGGATATTAACACTCCCAACTAGCATTATGGTATATCTAACAAAAATGACTAATCTTTCGCTTTATATTGTTTGGAATAATTTGTGGTGAATTTTAATTCTGTGGATTTTGAAGTTCTGTGTACTATTTGGATCATACTTGTTTTTAATGCATCGTTTTTCATTTTTTATGGTTGCTCTATAGAAAATATATTCTTGTGAATGCTTTTTCAAAATATCTTATTAAATTCTTATCAGTGTTAATGCATTCTTAAATTATTTTCAGGGATTAAATGGATCTAATTTGAAAATAATTTATATGTTCTTACATTATTTACCCAATTTCTTACTCTTCAGTATTGTATTCGCTTGTTCATTTTGCATTAATAATTGTAATTATAGTTTCATCTTCTATTTAGCCAAGTTAGTAATAAACACTAAATTATATGAATTATTCTCCTTTTTAAAAAAAATGTTCTAGATGTTTTTTCTCCTTTAATTTATTAACTTGATGGTCTATATTGACTTTTTAATGTGAATCCATCTTTACATTCCTGGAACAAACCTTTCTTTTGTATGGCATATTATTATTTAGTTTAGTGTTCAATTTATTTACTATATTTATATATGATTTTTATTCATACTCCTAGGTTAAACCAATATTTTACTAGCTTATACTGTTTCCTTTTAGTGTACATACATTTAGAGTTGTAACTTGTTGATAATTTGACACATCTAACATTATGAAATATTCCTCTTTCTGACAATATTTTTTTGTCTTGACATCTGTTTTGCTTGCTATTACACAGCTCCTTAATTGTATGGTGTATTTCTGTCCTTTAGTACCTTTAGTACAGATCTCTGTCTTTTTAGTTAAGATTCCTTTCTTGTAGACAATACATAGTTCTTCCTTATTCTTTTATCCAGTTGGATTTTCTCTGGCTTTGCTTTGGAATTACTAAAATGTAATTATCGATGTGGTTGGTTTTAAAAGCTCACAGCACATACAGTAATGAACTCGGATTGTTAATGTAATTTTAAGAGCTAAATGTAGAAAATTTTTGGAAGTAAACATAAGAGCAAATCTTTTGACCTTGAATTTGGCAAAGATTTCTTAAAGTAGGACATAAATAGTAAGAATAACAATAGAATATAAATCAATAGGTTGAGCTTCAACAGAATTAAAAGCTTTAGTTATTCAAAAGTCATTGTTAAAAAAAATGAAAAGACTAGGAAAAACAAATATTAACAGATATTTTTAAAAATCTGACAAAGTACTTATATTTAAGTAATATAAATATTGACTTGTAATTAACAAGTCAATAAAATAATGAGTGAGACATATGAATAAATGCTTCACCAGAGATTCTATGTGAATGGTACATAAGGAAATAAAAAGATGTTCACATTATTAAGAAATTACTAATTAAAACCCAATGAGGAACTGTTGTAGATATCTTAGAATGTCTAAAACTTTAAGAAGCTAGCCAAACTAAGTGTTGGGGAAGATATAGAGCAACTAGAATTATGTTTTACTGCTGGTGGGGACAGAAAATCTTACAAGCACACTGCAATCAGTTTGACAATTTTTTTTTCTTTTTTTGATTTAAAGAAGGAGCTAGCAGGATGGGAGGGGCAGAGGGAGAGAGAATTTCAAGCAGGTTCCACACCCAGCATGGAGCTGGATTAGGGGCTCAATCTCATGATCCTGAGATCATGACCTGAGATCATGAGCTGAAATTAAGAGTTGGATGCCTAACTGATTGAGCCACCCAAGGCATCCCTCAGTTTGACAGTTAAATTTACCTCAGCCATATGATTCAGCCATTACATTTCCAGATCTTTACCCATGAGAAAAGAAAACATGTATTCATGCAAAGACATTCATGGACACAAATAGTCATCATAGCTTTATTTGTAATAGTACGAATTGGAAACAACCTACATGTCAATCAATAGGCAAATGAATAAATCTATTATGATATACTCATGTAATGGAATACTAATCAGCAGTTATGAATAAATTGAAGTAATGCTTGCAACAACACAAAAGAGTGCATATCATATAACTGCACGTTTTGCAATTTCTTCTAGTTTGCCTATAGGTGACTACAGATGTATGAGTGATTCTAACCAAGGTTAGAAGAACCACTCATTTGAGCCCAAGACTAACTTACCAACTGTAGAATCATAAGCAAAGCTTATTTTCTTTAAACTAGTAAATTTTAGGATGTTTTGTTACATAAAAGCTAGATCACGGTTGCATCTCTGGGCAAAGTTTTCTTCATATGTAAAATGGACATGAGGAAAATTGCACACCTGTAAAGGCTACTTGACTTGGGATTTGGGTAAAAATCAAATGAAGTAATGTGAATGTCCTCTAAAAATTATAAGATTAAAAAAATACTTCATAAACATATTTTAGTTTTTTATTATAAAATTTTTCAGAAATACTTGTCAATAATATGGTTAAAACACTTCAGAGTTTAGGTTCTGAAATTTGGAAATCAGATTTCATTGAGTTTACCTTGAGCCCAGAAGAAGATAAATAAAGCAACATAGCATAATCAAAGTAATGTAAATTGTAAATAGAAACAAAAGTATTGTGTTATTCTAGTTCAGAGATACTAATAATAGTATAATCAATTAAGTTGTATTGTAGTAATAGGAGATAATTTAATTCAATAATTAAGATGTTTCTCAGATTAAAGGGCCCAGTATGAAAACTATGCTTGTCATTGGGGGAGATGAACACTGAGAATTTCCATTAAATTTATTTTTAATGAAGCAAAAACTTGGCTGAAAAAGTTCTTATATGTAAACACATAAAATAATAGTTTCAGTTTTAAAACACAAATATTTTTCATTTGTTATTTTATTTATAAGATACCCTTATGCAAGCTTCAGTCACTATTTTTCTATTAAATGTAGAAATACAGTCTTTCAGCTTTTGTTAAAAGATACAGGGTTTATGCATTCTGGTTCTAAGTTATGCTTATAAGGACACCTGGGCATCACATAGTAAGTAATATTTACAAATTTATTTTAAGTCATTAAAATCCATTAATTTGCTATGATTTGGTAATAATATAAATGCCTTTTCTTTTTTTTAAGATTTTATTTATTTGAGAAAGAGAGAGAACACAGTGGTGGGGTGGGTTAGAGAGAGAAGCAGACTCCCTGCTGAGCAGGGAGGTGGAGGACGCAGGGCTTGATCTGAGAACCCTTGGATCACAACCTGAGCCAAAGGCAGACATCTAACCAACTGAGCCACCTAGATGCCCCTATAAGAACATTTTGACAGGAAAATGAGGTTCAGGCAAATTTACTTCCTCAATCTTACATAGTATGTAGGATTTACTCAAGGAAGTAATTTAGAACGAGATATCTCGATTATTCCAGGATTCTGTCTTTGCCAGCAAGCTGAGTATGTGTTCACTATTCTTATACTCATTTTGACCAATTAATCAGTGAAATGTATTGAGTTTTTAATAGAAAAAGTATGTATTTTTGATCTGAATTGTAAATACAAGACAGAATAAGGGTCCTTGATATCAAGAATACCCACATCTCAATGGAATTAGAGGATGCAGACATAAGCAGTCAAATGACATGTTACAGGGTAGAAGAGGAGAGCTGGATGCTTGCTAAATCTATTATTTTTCCCTGGATATGGGGCTAGGTGATGTTTCCATAGCCCTTTGCATCCATCTGGGGTTATGTGACCAGTTCTGGATGTTAGAATGTGATCATGTACCAGTTATGCCTACAGAATTTAAGAGAAGGTGTACCTTTATTCCCTTTCTTTCTCTCTTTTTCTCCCTCTCTGTTTCCCATCTGCCAACTGGATATCATTGTCTAAAAAATACTGGAAGATACATGTTGAAGATGATGGAGTTTCTAACATCCTCACTGACCTACTTTGGACTGTTCTGTGAGCCAAAAATAAACCTGTTTTGGGGTTAAGCCATTGAGATTTGGGGGTGATTCATTATTGATCTATCATGACCAATTCTTAAACACATTTACTTCATTCACTTAACAAATATTTACTAAGTGCCTACTAGGTTACAGGGACTATACTGAAAACCCAGGGGGAGAAGTAAAAACAAGACAGAATTCTGCATTCACAGAGCATGCATTTTAGTGTGGGAGACACAAAGTAAACATATGTTTATATAATGGAAATTGTATTGATTATGACCTGAACCATGCAATAAGTAAACTAAGTTACATGACTAAGAGTAAGTGAGGGCTATTTCAGAGGGAGTGGTCAGGGTATTCTTGGAGAAGGAGGTAGTAATGAAGCTAGACCTAAAGGATTATAAAAAACACAGTAAGACAAGGAGTCTGGGGAAAAGGCTTCTAGCAGAGGAAATATAGGACACAGAGAACTGTGTCTGGAAGAACTTGGCAGGTTCAGAAAATTGAGAAACTTGCATAAATTGAGTAGGAAGAGAGGGCTTATTGATTTGAGACTGGAGAAGCAGGCACTGGCTTTTTGTAGGATTTTGAGGGGGTATTTATTTACTTTTATGTTTATTCTAGGTGCCATAAAACATGGAAGAGTTGTTCTCAGGTGTGTGATATGGTTTAGGGTAATTTATTTGAGTTAACATGTGGGAAGTATACAAATATTTTAAACCCTATATACATGTTAATGATGGTGGCAGAAGCTATTGTTATCTTTTAAACTATGACTCTGGATACTGTGGGATATACAAAAGGAGTATGGAGGTAAAAAAGAAACTAGAGAGATCACTTAGGCTACTCTGGTGTCCTAGGTGATGACAGTAGCTTGACCTAAGTTGGTGAAAGAGGAGATCGTGAAAAGCAGTTGAATTGCAGGTACAGCATGACGTGAATGTGGGAACAGGGAAAGAGAGAAGCAAGGAAATGTCTCCTAGACTTGGTGTTACTGTCAAGAGGTACTACTATTTTTTTTTTTTTTTTTGAAAGGGAGTCATACATTCCACTTTTGATGTTTTAGACTTCAGATGCCAGTGTAACATCCAAATGGAGAGGACAGATAGGCAGGGGAATATTTGAGGCTGGAGCTCAGAAGAGAAATCTGGGATGGAGATCTATATTTGAAAAGTGTTAGTGAAAGGATAAGCTTAAAGCCTTGAGACAAATGAATCCCTAAGAAAAGACTATGGACAGTAAAGAAAAGTAAGCCAAGAACCAGTCCTACAGGAAGTCACGATTCAGAGGTCTTGAATAAAAGAAGGAAATACTGAAACTCTGTCCTTCGGTTTGTGCCTACACAAGTTCTAATTACTGTTAAGTTTCTGAAGCAAGCTAAGCAGCTCCATGGATTTTGAATATACCATTCCATCTGTCCACAGTTCCTTACCCATCCATTCCTCTTCCCTTTCAGTCATTCCCTGTGGGTTAGAAAATCTCTTTCTCACCTTTCTCTTGTTTCTCAGTATCTTCTTTCCTCTTCTTGCTGTGTTTGTCTGGTGTTCTCTGTTCTCCAGTCAAGATCCCTGAGGGAACCAGACTATTTGGCCATGATAATTACAAACATTCTGATTCCCAGGGAGAGTGTAGCAGTCCACCTCAACAGTCACCTAACTAGTATGTGGATGGTAACCCTTCCTGTAATTATCAGTGCTTGTTTCTGCATTGAGTAGCCCAGTCTCTTTTTTTTTTCTTTTTTTAAGGTTTTTTTTTTTTTTTATTTGAGAGAGAGGGGAGGACAGGAGCAGGGGGAGGGGGACAAGGAGACTATGCACTGAGCACAGAGCTCCATGCAGGACTCATTCCCATGACCCTGAGATCCTGACCTGAACTGAAATCAAGAGCCAGACCCTCAACCAACTGAACCCCCCAGGTACCCCCCACCCAGTATCTTTTGTTTAAACAAATGGATTCTTTAGCTACTAGGAGCTTTGAAGATGGCATTTAAGTGACAAGTCTAGGAAAATATTTACTGAATTGAAATTATTTCATCCTGCCATTTCATTTGTGCCAAACTACATTTGTCAAAATTTCCTTACCCTTTCTTTTCATCTATATCACCATTCTGAGAAGTGATTAGTGATTATCTTTCAGAAGTCCTGCAGAAATCTAGAAGGAACTGGTTAGAAAAATGTTAAAGTTTGATCATTTTTGCCAGACTTCTCCAGTTACTCAAATATTCTTGTCCCAGAGCTTGGCTAAAATGGAGAAAGGAGGGCAAGAGTGTATAGTTTAATTTTGTGGTTACAGAAATAGGTAAAAAATGTGATGGTCCATTTTTGAGGTGTGAGAATGTGCCCTCACTTTTATTTTTAGGTGTACAATTTTTGTTTTATTTTGTTTGTGTTTTTACCACTTAGAACTGCCATTTGGGGGACTATCATACAAAACATTTGATACAAAAAGATTTTAGTTGGAGATGGGAATAATTTTGTTTTCCTTATTCTGGATGGACCATGACCTAAAATATTAGGTTATATTTGGACAATCATGTTTGTAAAGCCAGAGCCTGTTATCATATCTCTGACATTTGGGTGAGTGTTTTATTTTTAAATGCTGTTTTATGGAAAGAATAAGAAACACATTACCACACTGCTGATTAAAGTTTGGGGTTTTTCCTTCAGAAGACTATCTTCCTAACTCCTTTGGAAATCATTCTACTAGTTAGCTCAAAACCAGGTCTTTGGCCTTGTTGTCAATAAATAATACACTCAGAAGTTTTTTAAACATTTTTTTTAATTTGACAATAGTGTTAAGTTTAAAAAGCATTTTAAATTAAGTTTATATCCTTGCAATATTGAGATGAACATTGGATTTCCCCACCAAAGAGTATTGCCTTTCTTGGCAAATGTGTTCTATTTTTCTGGTAGTCTATGAATATTCATTCATGAATATATGATCATTTCAGTATATTTCAGATGCTCATTAAATATTCATATATTATACATTCATTGTGTGATAAATGTACTACAGTTACATGTTAAAAATCAATACAACTTTCAACTGAAATAAACTATTTGCAGGTCTCATCCAGAAGCTTTGGTTTTATAGATTGCCAATTTAAGAGGAAAAATCTCAGACTGCTTGTGAATTCATGAATGTCATAAATTTCACTGTGAAGAACTATTCAAGCCTCTGCCTGTGGAGTTAATGGTTGGCCTACTCCTCAGCTCCTGCAGTGCTAACTCCTCCAGCCCCCAGGCTACTTGTTCACAGAGTGGGTCTTTATGGAACATGTAAGTAGACCTTGAGCTCTTGCTGTGGGCAGCCTTGTAACACAAAGGCTCTTCCTCAGACCCAACAAAAGACACTGCTATGAGGAAAGGTGTTAAGTGGTAGGGAATCTTAGAGTTTGATAGGGTAGTAAAACTCTTTGATGGTGGTCATGGGGTTTTCCTGTTTTTATTGTTTGCCTCTTCTTACATAATAACTGAATTTCTTATTTTCTTTTAGGAACCACTCTTCCAACCCTCAGTCATGTGGTTCGTATGGCAGCCCTGCTCCCATGGCTTATAGGTAGTTATGGGAGTCAAGCCCAGCCAAACAACTCACCAAACCACAGTGCCCATGGTGATTAGTCCTGGGTGTTCAATCAGAGCCAGATCATTGAAAACATAGAAACTAGTTTGTTTCCTTTTTTTTTTTTTTTTTTCTTTTTAAGTAGGTTCCATGCACCCAGCTTGTAACCCAACACAGGGCTTGAACTCATGGCCCTGAGATCAAGACCTGAGCTGAGATCAGAAGTCAGATGCTCCACTGACACTGCCACCCAGGTACCCCTAGTTTGTTTGCTTTTTAAGCTATAATTACAACAAATTTTTCTTCCTCTATTCTACCATTCAGTCTTGGCTGCCACAATCAGAAAGAAAGTGTGAGGATGCTTTTTTTTTTTTTTTTTTTTTGCAGACAGTAACAGCTGCATGTCTGTCAGATGCATTTTAATTTTAATTTTTTTATGAAATTATTAGGAGACATGCTGAACCTCTTTACTGAGATCACTACTGTAAGGATACTTAGATCTAGGAGGCAGTGGGCACTTCCTTTGTTACCATAGGGGTTGTAAGTATCTGAAATGAGAAAGGTTACACAGAGAAAAACAGATTCAAGAAAGAGACAGAGAAGTTCTCTGACATAGTTGGAATGTATAGATCCAAAGTACCTGAAATTGCTCCTGTTCCCTATCATTTCTGTTTAGTGTATGTGCTCTATTATTGCAATTGAAGCAGAATTGTTTTGTTGTCTCCTCTTGAAACAAGATTGGAAATAGAGCAGTGTTTTCTCTTCAGTTTTAGATTATTATTTTACTATTTCAGAACAGTTTCAAATTTATACAATTTGCAGTAATAAAAATAGTATGAAGAAAAATCACATATAGCTTACCCAGATTTACCTACGTCAACACAGCCAATTTGCTTTTTTATCTGTTCTCTCTCTGTTTATCCCTAGATATATCAATGTATGTTTCCTAAGGGTGATATCCTCTTAGTCACATCATAGTACAGTTATCAACTTTATAAATGTAGACAAATATAATTTCTTAAATTACAGTGCATTTTCTAATTTTTTAAAAAAGATTCTATTTGTTTATTTAGAGAGAGTGAATGTGGGGAGGGGCAAAAGAAGGGGGGAGGCATATTAAGCCCACTTGGCATTGAGTGAGGAGCCTGAAGCAGGGCTTGATCGCAAGACCCTGAGATCATGACCTGAGCTGAAATCAAGAGTCTGCTGCTTAACCAACTGAGCCCCCACCTCCCGCTACCCCCTGGCATCCCTGTGCATTTTTCAGTGTAGCAGTATCCTCGATAGAATCCATCCCTATCCTATCTTCCCTAGAACCAGTCCAGAATCAGGTATTGCATTTCTTTGCCTTGTTTCCTTTGCTTACCTTAGTCTGAAACATTCCCATGCCCTTTGTTTTTTGTAACACTGACAGTTTTTAACAGCACAGTTTGCCTTTCTTTTTTTTTTTTTTTTTTGTTATAGAACATTTTTTTGTTGTTGTTGTTTGTTTGTTGTTTCTCACAGTTAGATTGAGTTTTCATTCTCAGCTGGAGTACCATATCAGGGATGCTGTGTCTTTCTCAGGTACAAAGTAGCCATATGAGAATCATTTTTGATGATAACTTTGATCACACAGTCAGGGTGTTTTCTGGCTTCTCCAATATGTAGTTACTTTTTTTTCCCCTGACTTTCTGTTGCTAGTCAGTCTGTGAAGAGACCTTTAAGACAATGAAGACATCCTGCTCCTCATTAACATTTCCCAGTAAACTTAGCATCTTGATCTTGCCTGATCTAATTTTTATCATGATGGGTACAAACTGACGGTTTTGTAGTTCCAGCCTTGCCTTCATGTTTACTAATCAGATTTCTGCAAGTACATAATTTTTTCACTTAAACTTTTTATTTGACATCATTCTAGATGAATATGCAGTTGTAAGAAATAATACAAAGACAGCCCATTATCCTTTATCCAGGTTCCCCATTGGTGACATCTTTCAATATAATATAAAAAATAGGGTGCTGACATTTTACAGTCAAGACACAGAATATTCTCATTACCTCAAGGACCCCTTATGTTGCCTTTGTATAGCTATACCCACTCTGTTTGTATTTCCTTACAGTCCTTAACAAATCACAGTCTGCTTTCCATTTTTAGAATTTGCTCATTTCCAGAGTGTTATGTAAATGAAATCACCCAGTTTGTGACTTTTTGGGATTGATATATTCCCTGATTCTAATTCATGTGACAGAGTAATGTTTCCTGTCATTAATGCACCATTGACATTTGGGTTGTTGCTAGCATTTTTATTATGAAGAAAGCTACTATAGATGTGCATGCACAGGTATCCTTGTGAACAGAAGTCTTTATTTCAATGAGATAAATGCTCAGAAATGCAACTGCCCTGTCATATGGTAGTATCATTTTTGGTAGTCTAATAAATGGCCAAATGGTTTTAGGGGTGGTCATACCATTTTACATCCCTACCAGTTGTGTGTGAGTTCCAGCATTTGGTGTGGTCACTGTTTTTAGTGTAGCCATGCTTACAGGTGTGTAGTTGGAACTCATTATAGTTTTAGTTTGCATTTCCTCTACATACATTTAGAATTGTATAAGGCAGAGTTTTAGTTTTGCTTCAACCATGAAATGTAACTAGAAACTTAGTAGGAAAAGGAGTCTATTTTATTACCCATGTTTTTGCTTACAGTGTTCTTTTATCTTTTCTGATGTCCCAGACTTTCTCCTTAGTTTCTTTTCCATTTGGAGAATTGTTTCTTTTCTCTTTGGGGCTTTTTTGTAGAGTAGCTTGGCTAGCAAAGGGAATCTCTTAATTTTCTTTCATCTGAGAGTGTCTTGATTTCCCCTTCCATCCTGAAGTATATTTTCACTGAGTATAAGATTCTGGATTTGAGTCCTTTTAGATTTTAAAAATATGCCCCACTTCCTTCTGGTATCCATGTTTTCTGATAAGAAACTGAAACTGAGATCATTTAAATTGTACCCCCCCCACCAGCAGAAGTACAGACTTCCATTGTGTTCTCCAATGATGTTACAGTAAGGTGATCTTTTGGCCGGCCACCCTACTTGACCTTCTCTGATATTCCCTTTACAGGGATATTAGGGCACCTCTTAACTGCCTCATGAGGTCAAGTCTAGACTCTCCATTCTTCCTCTGCTCATGTGGGTATGGATGGGGCCATAGTATTATTCTGTGGTATTAGGATTATGTATAGCAGTTCTTGTCTAAAAGTTTTCTGTCTAGGGGTGCCTAGGTGGCTCAGTTGGTAAGAGTTAACTGTCTGTCTTTGGCTCAGGTCATCTCAGGGTTTTGGGATTGAGCCCCAGTTCAGTCTCTCTGCTCAGCAGGGAGTCTCCTTCTCCCTCAGCCCCTTCCCCCCAACCCATGCTTTCTTTCTCCCTCAAATAAATAATTTTTTTTTTTAATGAAAATTTTTGCCTTGTTAGGATTCCATTGTTCTGGTCTTTGGCTAGATGGATGGGCTCTGGTGGGGCTTTTTTTTCTGTGCCTTTTGGTGTTTCTGGCTTGCTCCAAATGGAGGACATGTAGTACAAAAGAAACCACAGGGAGGTTACCCCCATAACTTTCCTCAAGTCCTTGATTCCTAGGTGGCCTGCCTTTCATCCTCTACCTTTCAGTATCTTCTTATTTTTGTCTTATAAAAATCCAGGATTTTTAGGTGTGTTTATCAGGAGGAATAGGCAAGGCATGTCCATTCCATTTACCCATAAGCTGACATCACCAGTAGATTCTTTTTAAAATTTCTTCCTAGTGCTCCCCTCTCTGTTGTGTCAAGTTATCACTCTGGAGAGTGGCCTTTGGGTCTTCTTATATATAATATATTGGCCTTCCATGGAATAAAGAGAATATGGATGAATAGCAGGCACGATTTGTTGAGGGTGCAGTGTTTGTTTGCTATTATGTTCCAAGAGAGAAAATAACTTTTTTTTTTTTTTTTTACTTAACATTTCTGCTAGATTTTTACCTCTTAGTGAAGTTCCCAATATGCAGTAGAAATTCAGTAAATGTTTTGGAAGTTACTTATCTTGGAAACATCTGAGGACAGAGAAACACAATTCCTATTTGGTTTTTCAACTTGACCCCCAGCTCTCAGCATTGGCTTGTAGATCTCAATCCCCCTAAAATGTTATAAACTTAAATTTGACTATACTGAAATTGCCTTTAAGGGGAAAATTCTATGATTAAATTTATTGTTAAAATCTCAAATGGAAGATTATTCTCAAAATTTTGTTGTTGTTCTGAGGTTTTTTTTAATAGTTCCCTCCAAAAGATGTGAAGATATGCACCATGTGATCTGCATTAGTAGAGGTAACTTAATAGCAGTTTTGGGGGGAACCTTTTTGGTTGCGACTCTTATTACTTCATTGCTGGTACCTTCCTGACTTTATGAAGTAGTGGGAGGTGAGAAAGAGCAATTGGATGTGTATGATAAGACATGCTGTGTTTAAACCAATTTCTATATCAAACTACCTTTGGAGACTTTTCATACAATAATAAAGGAAGTACTGTAGAAATAGTTAATTTTTTTTCCCCATAGTGAATCTTCCTCGTGAGGGAGGGAAATGCTACTAAAAAAGAACAGCATACTGAAAAATGATTCAAACAAATGTGCTATTCGAAACATGCAATTAAAATAAATTAAAGTGGTGAGTAAAGATGTGATGCTTTATTTCTTACAATTCATCTATGAACATCCATACTTTGGGACTCATAAAAAGGATAAATGAGTTTTCTTTTTATTTTATTAAATCTGTAAGTCATTGGAAAATACACAGACCCACACTTCTTTGCCCGAATCCCTTTCATCTCTGAGAGAGGCTAAAAGTAATGGCTCAAAAATATTCCCCATCTTGTCAGCGTCATATAAAACTATTGATTGCTTGTTTCCAACAAATGGTGATGAGCCAACTCTGAAGCACTCCATGTCCACACCCCTCCCCTTACTAGAGCTCCATTCTAGCTGCTTTTGTGTTTTCAATCATTAGTTTGTAATCTTAATACCATGCATTTAGCTCTCAACAAGGTATATAAGGTTTTTTGTTTTTTTTTTTGAGGAAGAAAAATAAACATTTTATGTGTTGAAATCATGTTTAATAATTTAGAATCACACATGGGTTTCTGTTCTTAGAGACTGCAACCAAATTCCTTATCAGTAGATTTGATTATTGAAAGCACAGGATAAAAGTTAAGTTGCAATGTATAAAAATGCTGATGAAGAACAGTGGAATGCTGTGTGGCACAGCTTTGATCTACACATGAACTTGGGTGGCCTGTTTTCGGTCATTACTCAGAATTATTGATACCCTTAGATCAATGAAATGTTTTCCTTTCAGCTTGTTTCAGTTTGTACTTCTTTCAAAGAATGAAGTTTTACTGGTTGTGCCTTTGTTTGACCTCCTTAAAACCTATTAGTTCAAAATCCACGTGAGAAGATTTTATTGCATTTTGATATTTTAGATAAATAAAAATATCTGCTTGGAAGGATGGCCTTTCCTTTCAGTGCAGTGGTATTGCCCCTTTTTATTAGATTCTTCTATAGTCCTGGTTTTTAAAATAAGAATTTTCCTTGATCCTGCAACTGTCTTTCCTGATTTTGTTGACCATTTGACATTAGAGTTATTCAGGTAAGGACATCTCTTTTCTTCTTCCTTCCATTCCCTCCTTCCCTCCTTCCCTCCCTTCCTTCATCCTCCTTCTCTTCCTTTATCTCTTATATGACCAAGTTGTTAAGTGACAATTAAAACCCACATCATTTCACCTCGATGTCATTTTTGAGTATATCCTCCCCCTTACTCTTCATGTGCAATCAATTATCAAATTGTATTGATAGCTTTCCTATGGTATCTCATCAGTCTGTTTCTCCTATTCCAATTGTTGCTACCATAATTAAACACTTGTAATAATCACTGATTTTCATTGCCTCCAATCTTGGCTGTCTATAATCCAAAGCATTCTTTACTTCTAAGCTTCAAAGGTTCAGCTGCAGAAATTGAATGTAAAATGATACAATTTTCTGGGAAGAAAGTACACATATTTTGATCTAATTTTCAGAGGGAATCTATGACTTAAAAAAATGAAGAAAAGTTAAGGATTCCTGTGATAAACTGTCTTCTGGTGTACAAGTTTTTAATGTTATTCTATACAAGTCTATATGAATGTCCAGAGTGGACAGTTCATTTGTGCAAAATGATATTTTTATGCTAGGTCAGTTATATACTACAGTTACCACTCTTAGATATATTTTGACTTTTATATTTTAACAGTTATTTTCTTTAAAATTTCTGTTGTTTGTCTATCCAAAATCTTTAGTGAAACCAACTGCCAATCATTAGGGCACTGGTTGAATCAATAATGCTATATCTACTCAATGGAAGACTACATAACCATATAAAGCAAATCTACCTGGCTTAACATAGAAAAATGGCCAAGATGGGAACTAAATAAAAAAGCAAACTGTAGAAGAGATTTAGAGTAGATAAATAATTTTGTTGAGGAAATAAGTATATGTATAATGTTAAAAATAAAATTCAGCTGAGTAAATTTTTAAAAATCTTATTGGTGTTATTTGATTACTCAAGAATTGGCAGGATCCCATCTAATAGAACAGAGTTCTGAGGAGCTGTACAAAATGAGGTACTTTCATGGGCAAATGGGAACAAGGACGATGGAGTTACACCAGCAAAAAGCGGATTGGCTGTAGCAAGGTAACTTTCCTTAGGAGACAGCAGAGGTCCATCAGGCAAATTATTTTACTAGTACTGACCAGATAGGTACTGCTGGGTTTAAGAATTTATCTGCCCCCCCCACCCCGTCGGTGTTCCCTCTCTCACTGTGGCTCTCTGTCAAATAAATAAAATCTTAAAAAAAAATTATTTCTAAAAGGAGACAAAACTGTAAAGTCTCAGTTTCGTGACTTGGGCTTAGCAGAAGCAGCTCCATTTTGGGCCTTTTGTCTTGTTTTTAACAACACATGCATACATGTCTTTGTATACCAAATGTCTAGAAGGTTGTACCTCAAATTTTTAGTTTCCCTTTAGAAGTGAATGTAAAAAAGAGGGGAGCTTGGGTGTTAAGTTAAACTTGTGCCTTTGGCTCGGGCAATGATCTCGGGGTTCCGAGTGTCGAGCTCCCTGCTCAGTGGGGCTTCTGCTTCTCCCTCTCCCTCTGCCCCTCCTGCCTTCTCATGTGCACTCTTCTTTCTCTCAAATAAATAAAATCTTTTTAAAAAATGTAAAAAAATATGCATTTAATTACTGATTGAAATTTTCATTAGGAGTATACATCACTTCTACATGCAAAATTGAAATTTTAAAAGTGATATCTACAAGTAACCTATACAAACAAGTGTAAAATTAATATTCAAGATTGCTTCTTGCAGTTGACCCCTGCCAATATTCTACCATTATTGCTCAGTTTGTTAGGGTGAGCATGAGGTAAAATTACCTTCAAGGTTATTTGCAACTTGCTCTTCTGGTTTACTCACTCTGTTTTGACCAATGCTTGCTCTCGCCTTTCCTGAATGTGCCTCATGTGAACTTGGGGTGATGTCTCTGAACACCTTCACGTACAGGGATGAGTCTGGCTTTCTTTAAACACTGGAATATGTCCTCTATATTCCATTATGTTTTATATGTCCAATACTTCTACCTTTCAATATTGACAGTGGAGTTTTCTGACCTTCAGAGATTGTGTGTCATATAGTTACAGTTTTCGCAACCTCTAATATTACATAATTTATTTAGATTGCCCTGTATTTTCATTAATGTTTTAATGAGGATAGCTTTGTATAATTAAGTATGAACAGTGAAACCACTGATAGGACAAAACAGTTTTGTATTTACTTTAATGAGGATTAGAAAAAAAACATTTAAATATTTCACATACTAAGAGTAGTAAGTGTTTTCTGATCTAATAATGCATTAATCATTCTGATAATTCAAATGTGTGGAGTTTTTCCTAACACCAGGAAATTCTCTGACACCAACTGGGAGTCCTGTAATTCACGTCAGTTCTGACATTTTGTACTTGGAAATAGCATGGTGTCCCATAGGTTAAGGGCTCAGTGCTACAAGACCTCCCACCCCCCATTCAGGTGCCAAACTCACGACCAGGTTGTTACCTATGCTTCTGACCAATTGGCTATGTAGATCAGAGGTTATGAAGATACTTCCTTGTATTCAGTTTGCTAGAGAGGCTCACAGAACTCAAGAAAACATTTCCTTACTGGATCACCAGTTTATTATAAAAGGGTAATTGAGGAATAACCAGAAAGTGTATACTGGGTAAGGTAAGGGGAGGAGCAAGGAGCTTCCATGCTCTCTGAGCACACAATTCTATCTGAATTTCCATGTGTTTATGAATCAGGGGGCCCCCTGACCCCTGTTATTTGGAGTTTTTATGGAAGCTACATTGCATGGCATTATTGATTAAATTATTACTCACTGAGGATTGATTCAGCCTTCAGCCCCTCTTGTACTTCCTGGAGGTCAAGGTAGGTGGGACTGAAAGTTTTAACCCTCTAACCTCCCAATGAATAGCCCTGGGGAGATAGTCTAACAACTTGGGTGGTAGTGGCTCCTAGGGTTACACATTCCTGTGTCCCTAAAAATCCTTAGTCCTTAGTAAACTCACAAAGTGCTTGGAAGGAGTGGATTTCCTATAGAAATCAGGGAAGGGCTGAATTTGAGAGGTTCTACTGGTAACAAGCTCCCATCTTTAGGTACTTTCCAAAAGTCATCTTATTACCATAAACTCAGGTGAGGTTGAATAAGAGCTTGTTAAGACAATCAAGACACCTTTGTTGCTTTAATACTTAGAAAATACCAAGGGTTTTAGGAGCTCTATGTCAGAAACTGGGACAAAGACCAAATATATATTTCTTATTATAAATCACAGTATCACACATACCCTTTTGCACAGATGAGCTGTCCACTTTGGACACTCATATAACTATGTATAAAATAACTTTAACCGTCTTTTTAAAAAAATCTCCTCCTTTATCCTGTATTAGTTCATAAGAGCTGAAGGCCAATGGCACATTAAAAAAAAAAATGCTTCATATACATCTACAGACAACTTTTCAACACCTTATTTAATCTGCCTCAGTTCTTCATAGGTCATAATAGTATTTCCTACCAGATAAAATTGTTAATGGGAATATATAAGATAATGATATTTAAAACAAGTTTAGAATAGTGCTTCATGTATATTACTGTTATTTGATTTAATCTGTACTGGGGACTCATCTTGAGAGTTTAGTGAAATTTAAATAGAGTGCCTGGCACTCAGTAAGTATTCAGGTATTTTAGAGATGGTGGTGATGATGATGTGATGGTGATGATTACTACTTAATCTAGAAAGGCAGTGTTGAATGTTTGGACAAGTAAGCATGACTCAGAGGTGGAACCTAACCCACTTTTGCTTGTCAAACCATAAACCCTTGGGTGGAGCTGTGCCACCCCTAAGAAAAAGGAACTAATTTTATTTTTCAATCTGTGCAGTGGCTCTTCTTGTACTTTTGTCTACCTAAAGAAAACCTTGCCATTAAATTTACAAGAAATTGGCATCAAAGTTAGTGATGACCTTAGAAACACAGTATTTGTAGTCCATGCAAACATGTTTGAAGAATTACTTAGGGAAATATTTCCCCCCACCCTTTAAATTCTACCCTGCCAAATTTCACAAAGGTTTCTAGGCATCTTTTATGCTCCTGTATCTCAGGGAAGGTTTGTATTTTGGGACTAACTGCAGAATTTTCCTGTAAGAAATTTTCCCCTGAGTTTCCCCTGAGTTTAGCCTGAGTTTCCTAAGTGTCTGTGTTGAGAACTGGGGTGTTGGAGGGTGCACATGAGGAAATAATGGATTTTGAAGGAAACAGAGAATTTGGAAGTGGACTTCTAGAGGTGACCAGTCTCAGCATACATTCCCAGGTGCCTACATGACATAAATAGCTGCTAGATTACAGACTTGGAAATTTCCATCAGCCTACCAGGCTTTTGAGGCTAAGACTTGACTATAATTCAATTAAATGAAATTAAATGATTAAATGAGAATAAAATCATTGATAATTCTTGCTTATACTGTAAAACTAGATTCACAAGGTTTAACCAGAGAAATTGGGTCCTTTTTAAAGGCTAAGTTTGTCCCTTTGAAAATGGAATATGAACCTAATAATCTGGAAGGATGGTTTAATAGTTAATAATCTCAGGCTCCCAGATACATTATTCATCTTATAGCCACTCTTTGGAGGAAATGCAAGTGGCTTTTTACTAATCTTCATTCAGGAATGAGCCTTAAAAAGTTCTGGAAATATAAACAGTATGAGCTCCACTGAGAAAAATGCTGAGGAAACACACACTAAATAGTGAACTAGAAGTAATCTAGAAAAAAGTAGATTGTGCTCAATTTGAACTGAAAATTCTAAACCTAGTGATGGACAGTAGAACTGCAAATGAAACATCATCTGGTCACTATAGACTTCCTAATGAAGCATAAACCTTAGCTTTGTTGCAAGGATGAAAGTAAAAATATTCTCCCTTAATGGGAGCAGCAATCACCTCTTCCAAGTATAAAATCACTGGTGATAAAATCACCTCATCATCCTTATGGAGGTGAGGATCATTTACAGAAACCTAAAGTTACCCCTGACAAACGGGCTCTTTGTTGATTTCATTAAGTGTCAGATTTGGCTCACTCAGATTGCCTCTGGGTACACACATTTCATTTCCATGAGTATTCTGGGAGGATAGTTCATGTCATTTGCCAATGTCCGGGCCAAAATCCACATAATAAAATGCAACCACCATGGAACATGGGCTGAAAAACATCCATCTAGTCTTTAATGAGTAACATTAGCATGCTCTTAAAAACACTAATAACAAGTTTAATTACTGTTCATTTTAGTATGGATGGCAGCTATCCAAAACCCAAATTCTTACTTTATTCATTTTAGTAAAAGCATAAAATAAAACATTTCAAAAAAACATTTCAAAAAAAGATTGCAATTGCAAGTTATTTCGAGAAGTTAGACTTATATTAACCTGACATTAGCTCAGAAAATAAACACCTTTTACTTTTTTTTCCAGATTATAATTTTTTAGATAACCCTTCCTCTCCTACTCTGACTTTTAACCTTATATTGTCTTTGAATTAATTTCAGTTTTTTACTTTAGAAATGATTAAATATTCTGGACCCAGTTCCAGTACGTGTGTATTGGCTTGGGGTGGGCAGTTCCCAAATCACAAAGCAATTCTCAAATGTCAGCTAAATTCAACTCAACTCTAACACTATCTACCTGGAAATAGTGTCCAGTCCCCCAGGTTGAGTTCAGGAGTGCCCCTAGCCCCCACCTCAGACACCAATAGCAGGTCTATGTTGAGTCCATATTGTCACCTGTGCTTCTGACCAACCAGCTATGCATTGTAGGTTCCTAGGACCCCCTGCTTGGATTCAATTAATTTGTTAGAGTGGCTCAGAGAAGTAAGAGAAACATAGATCATGGATTGTTATAAAATGATATAATTCAAGAACAGCCAGATGGGAGATTTGTATAGGGCACCACAGGGTGAAAGGGCAGGGATTTTTCATGCCCTCTTCAAGTATGCCACTCTCCCCAAATTTCCATGTGTTCACCAATCCAGAAGTTCTCCAAAGCCTACCCTTTGGGTTTTAATGGATGCTTCATTGCATAAACATGATTGATTAAATAGTTGGCCATTGATGATTGATTCAACCTCAAGCCAATTTCCCCTCTCTAGGGATTGGGGATGGGATTGAATATTCCAACCCTTTAATCACTTGGTTGGTTCCACTGCAACCAGCCCCCATCCTTAGGTACATTCCCAAAGGTACCTCATTAATATTACAAAGACACATTTATCACTTCTAACACTTAGGAAATTCCAAGCTTTTGGGGAGTTGTGACCCAGCCAGAGAATGAAATATATATGTTAAATATATTTTGGTTATCTAAATAACCAAATATGTATTTTTCTTACAAACTACAGTATTGCAGTGATGTTATACCTTTTGGTGTTTGATCCCAAAAGATATAATATGGTTTAAAAATAATTTGTAGCTTTCTGGAAGTTACTGAGATACAGAAAAAATGCTTGATCTAAAAAGTGATAGTGCTAAGTTTTAAGCTTTTGCAATAATCTATTTTGACTGTCTTCCCATACATCTTATCTTTCTAGCCTTTACAGTAAATTCTCTGCTCCCCAGTTCTGCAGATCACATACACTTATTATTTGTGACTTGGATTTGGAATTTGAGTTCTGTTTTTCTGGTGCAGATCCTGGCAGAGGTGGCTCATTTGGTCCTGGAATTAACAACTGTGGTGAGGTTTCTTGATTTGAGGAGCTGCTTCCTAACTGTTTCAGGGTCTTCCCTGTGGTGGCAGCCTGGAATGGCCAGAACCGCATTCTATAGTCGATTGCTTCATCTCCATATGATTATAAACTTTTTCTTCTTAAGGTAGAAAAGAAAGATGCTATTCTCTATAGGTGAACCCTGAATAAAACAGTGTTCTTGCTTAGTTCGTATATTGCCATCATTTTGGTGATTAAATGGGATCATTAATTAATTACTGGAATTAAATGGAATACTTTCATATAGATTGCATAGCCAAATACCTGGCACACAGTAGGTAATAAATGTTCACTTTTCTTCTGTCCTGCCCATGATGCCTAGGTAAGTTAGGTGTGAGCCTGCTTGTTAGAAAAATTAAATCACCTCACTACACTTTTTAATTATGTGATGACTATGGATGGCTCAATACAGAAAGATGTAGAGACAGTGTGTTATAATGGTAGGAGCAGAGAAAAGTAAACAATAATTAGAGGCAAATGATCTAGGCTCAACTGTCAGAACTACTTATCATTTGGCCATGGGCATGGTTTTCTAAAATGTATTTCTTTGATCAATAATGGGAGTTGGACTGGGTCATCTCTGATGTTCCCCAAATCTTTGTAATTCTGAGACTCATATTCTAGTTTCTTTTGCTTCTAATTATTTTTAAAGAATTTATTTATTTTTAAGAAAGATAAAGAGAGAAAGCATGTCAGCACACAAGCTCTGGGGGTAGAGGTAGGGGCAGAGGGAGGAGAAGACTCCCTGCTGAGCTGTGAGCCTGATGTGGGACTTGACCCCAGGACTCTGGGGTCATGACCTGAGCTGAAGGCATATGCTTAACCAGCTGAGCCACCCAGGTGCCCTGCTTTTAATTTTTCAATAATGACTTGAAATACCAGGAATATTTACTTCTTTAGATGATTCATTGTTTTAGGGGTATGATAAAAACAATGAAGATATTTTCTTTCCTTTTTTTTAATTAACATATAATATATTGTTTGCTTCAGGAGTATAGGTCTGTGAATTATCAATCTTACACAATTCACAGCACTCACCATAGCACATACGCTCCCCAATCTCCATAACCGAGGCACCCTATCCCTCCCTGCCCGCCCTAACCCCCAGCAACCCTCACTTTGTTTCCTGAAATTAAGAGTCTCTTATGGTTTGTCTCCCTCCCTGGTCCCATCTTGTTTTATTTTTTTCCTTTTTTTCCCTCCCAGCCCCCCATGACCCCATGCCCCGCCTCTCAAATTCCTCATATAGGAGAGGTCATATGATAATTGTCTTTCTCTGATTGACCTATTTCACTTAGCATAATACGCTCTAGTTCTAGTTTGCAACATTGTTGCAAATTCTAAGATTTTGGTTTTTTTGTTGGCTGTGTGGTATTACATTGTATGTATATACCACATTTTCTTTATCCATTCATCTGTTGATGGACATCTAGGTTCTTTCCATAGTTTGGCTATTGTGGACATTGTTGCTTTAAACATTAGGGTGCACATGCCCCTTTGGATCACTACATTTGTATCTTTAGGGTAAATACCCAGTAGTGCTTGCTTGCTAGGTCTTGGGTAGCTCTATTTTCAACTTTCTGAGGAACCTCCATACTGTTTTCCAGATTGGTTGTACCAGCTTACATTCATTCCCACCAACAGTGTAGGAGGGTTTCCCTTTCTCTGCATTCTTGCCAATGTCTGTCGTTTCCTGACTTGTTAATTTTAGCCATTCTGACTGGTGCAAGGTGGTATCTCATTGTGGTTTTGATTTGTATTTCCCAGATACTGAGGGATATTGAACACTTTTTCATGTGTCTGTTGGTCATTTGGATGTCTTCTTTGCAGAAATGTCTGTTCATGTCTTCTGCCCATTTCTTGATTGGATTATTTGTTCTTTGGGTGTTGAGTTTGATCAGCTTTTTATAGATTCTGGATACTAGCCTTTTATCTGATATGTCATTTGCAAATTAAAGATATTTTCTTTTTAAAGACTTGCCTGATGCTTGCAGTCATAAAAGGCAAATGAAGCAATTCAAGGAAGAAAACAAAACGAAGGTGAGAATGGTGTGTGTTTTGGGGGGTAATAGAAAAAGTCCTGTTAGCTTAGTTTGTCAGATCAGTGGGGTTTTTCATGGAGGAGTCTGGTTATTGTTCTAAAATGTGAACCTTGAGGCTTATTTTGTATTGTTTTTGGATTTTTTAAATTTTTATTTATTTATTTTTTTACAATTGGAAACATTGATTGGAATGTTACAAGTTAGAAAATTTAGAGACGATATCTGAAGGACTGAAAAATACAGAAGATAATAGAGTCTTTTAAACATATAGGAAGTAAATACAATCTCTGGAAGAAAAAAGCAGGTTTCACTACAATGCAGTGGAAAAGGATATTTAACTGAACTTATTATAAATGCACCTAACTAAAAGGGAAGAAAAAAAATCATTGGAGGAAAGGAGGCTATCTCCTGGTCTTACTTTAGGGTCTTGGTGGATGTCAGGAAAGATGCAGAGTGTTACGTATAATATTCTTTCTCTTTCCAAGATGCTTTAAAAATCCGTAAGAAAATCAAGACTGCCTTTAGCTATGAAAATTGAGTTTTAAAAAAATGAGTTCAGATGTAGATCGACATTACTAACTATATACTTTTCTTTCAGCACATATTATTGCAGTACCAGTGTTTGAATCTGGCCCATCGGTTTCAACAAGGAAGATTATATCAGGGAACTAATGGTTTTGTTATATGGTTTTGATATATGGACTTTGATTGGAACGGGACAATTAGGCATAAAGGTCAATATTTTTCAGCCTCTCTGAGTCTGTTTTTCTCTGTTCATCCAATTTCCCATTCCAAACTGTGGAACTTGTCTACTTACTCTGGTTTTCTGCATTTTCATTATCCAGCTTGTCTATTTGCATATTTTACTTTCTCTAGGTTATCTTTCCTTTCTAGAGTCCCTTTCCCCCTGCTAACTTATGTTTATCTCATTTGTTAAAATGAGAACTCTTGCCTTTTCTTGGGGAAAGGAAAGCATTTTCCTCTTCTCTCCTCAGACTTGGGAATATATGACTCTAATATGATTGAGAAAATGGAAACCTGGGCTGTAGAGTGTTTACCACTAATTCATAGTCTCATTTTTGTGTTTTATCTGCTTCTCAGTAGTTTCAGTTTGGAGGGAAACAAAGAAATCTAGATTTTTAATTCCAAGCTATTTCAATAGACTGAAAGCATTAAAATTTCCCTTTTGATGTCTGTGTATAGTCTGTATATATTGATTTGGTTCAAGATTGGTAGGGCAGTGGTTCTCATCTGCGAGTGATTTTGATAGGGGATACATGACAATGTCTTAAAACATTTTTGATTGTCAGGACTAGAGAAGGAGGTCTACTGGCTTTTAGTTGGTAAAGTCCAGGGATACCACTAAGCATTATATGATCTATAGGATATCAACCCACATTAAACAAACAAATCAACAACAGCAAAAAACTGGTCTTAAGTGTCGGTAGTGCAGAGGTTGAAAAATCCTGTCATAGGAGAAATGAAGAGTTTGAAGTTAATTATTGCCTTTAACTTAACCTCTCTTTGGTTACCTTTTCTAACTACTCTCTCAGTTACATCCTTCTAGATTACCATGACTAGATATGATTGGCAAAGACTTTTTTTCTTTTGTTTTTTATTATTTTTGTCCAGTATAGTTAACATAGAGTATTATATTAGTTTCAAATATACAGTATAGTGGTTAAAAAATTCTATACATTTACTCAGTGCTCATCATGGTAAGGGTACTTTTTAATCTCCAGGGGCTTCTTTAAAATACTTTTTAAAAATAATATCCTGAAATAGTCATTTTAAGGACTATAATGAACTCTTAATCTTAATGGACTTTTAATCCCCTTCACCCGTTTCACCTATATCCCTACCACCCTCCCCTCTGGTAACCATCAGTTTTTTCTCTGTAGTTAAGAGTCTGTTTTTTGCTTTGCTTGTTTTCTTCCTTGTTAATTTGTTTTCTTTCTTAATTTCCACATGTGAGAGAAATTATATGATATTTGTCTTTCTCTGACTTATTTCACATAGCATTATTCTCTCTAATTCCACCCATGTTGTTGAAAAAAGCAAGATATTCTTTTTTTATGACTCAGTAGTATTAAATTTTATATGTATACTACCTCTTTATTCCTCTTTTGGAGTATAGTTGAGCTACTTCTATAATTAGGCTATTGTAAATAATTCTGCAATATACATAGAGGTGCATATATCCTTTTGAATTACTGTTTTCATGGAATTACTCAATCATATGGTAATTCTAGTTTTAATTTTTTGAGGAACTGCCATGCTGTTTTCCACAGTGGCTGCACCAGGTTGCATTTCTACCATCAATTCATGAGGGTTCCTTTTTTTCCATATCCTTGCCAACACTTCTGCTTTGATATTAGGCATGTTTACAAATATCAAGTGATATCCCATTGTGGGTTTGATTTACATTTCCCTGATGATGAGTGATGTTGTGCATCTTTTCATGTGTTTGTTGGTCATCTGTATGTCTTCTCCAACAGAGTTTGGAGAAATATCTGTTCATGTAGTTTGTCCATTTTTTAAATTAGATTATTTGGTTTTTTGGTTTTGAGTTGTATAAATTCTTCGTATATTTTAGGTAATAACCTTTTATTGACTACGTCGCTTGCAAATATCTTCTTTTGTACAGGAGGTTGTCTTTTAGTTTTGTGGATTATGTCCTTTGTTGTATAGACATTTTTTATTTTGATGTAGTCCCAATAGTTTGTTTTTGTTTTTGTTTTCCTTGTCTCAGGAGACATTTTTTAAAAATGTTGCTATGGCCAATGTCAGAGAAAATACTGCCTGTGTTCTCTTGTAGGGTTTTTATTGTTTCAGGTCTCACATTTAGATCCTTAATCCATTTTGACTTTATTTTTTTTGAATGGTGTAAGAAAGTGGTCCAGGTTCGTTCTTATGCATGTATCTGTCTAATTTTCCCAACACCATTTGTTGAAGAGACTGTCTTTTTCCCTTTGTATGTTCTTGCCTCCTTTGTCAAAGATTAATTGACCATATAAACATGGTTTTATTTCTGGGCCCTTTATTATCTTCCATTGATCTATGTGTCTGTTTTTGTGCCAGCACCATCCTATTTTGATTACTGTGGGTTTGTAATACATCCCAAAACCTGTAATTGTGGTACCTCCAGTTTGGCTTTTCTTTTTCACTGTTGTTCTGACTATTTGGGGTTTTATATGGTTGCATGCAAATTTTAGGATTATTTGTTGTAGTTGGTGAAAAATGCTGTTGGTATTTTAAATCTAGAGATTGCTTTGGGTAGTGCCCATACTATTAACTAACAATATTTTTTCTTCAATCCATAAACATGAATATCTTTGGTTTGTTTGTGCCATCTTCAATTTCTCTCATCAGTGAATTAGGTTTTCAGAATATAGGTCTTTCACCTCTTTGGTTAAGTTTATTCCTAGGTATTTTATTACTTTTGGTGCAGTTGTAAATGAGATTGTTTTCTTAATTTCTCTTTCTGCTGTTTCATTGTTAGTGTATAGAAATGCACTAGATTCTGTATATTGATTTTGTATCTTGTGACCTTTTTGAATTAATTTATCATTTCTAGAAACTTTTTTGGAGAAATCTTTAGGGCTCTTATATATAACACCATGTCTTCTGCAAATATTGAAACTTTTACTTCTTCCTTACCAATTTGGATACCTTTTATTTATTTATTTATTTTTCTGCTATGGTCTAGGACTTCTCTACTATGTTGAGAGCTGACATTCTTGTCTTGTTCCTGACCTTAGGGAAAAAGCTCTTTTTTCCCTATTGAGTTTAATATTAGCTGTGGGTTTTTCATATATGGCCCTTATTAAGTTGAGGTATGTTCCCTCTAAACCTTTGTTGAGCGTATTATCATGAACAAATGTTGAACTTGAAAATACTTTTTCTGTGTCTTTTGAAATGATCATATGGCTTTTATCCTTTCTCTTATTTATGTAATGTATCATGTTGGTTGACTTATAAATATTGAAACTCCTCTACATTCTGGGAATAAATCCCACTTGATTGTGTGAGTGATTTTTTTAAAATGTATTGTTGGGTTTGTTTTCCTACTATTTTGTTGAGGACTTTTGCACCTGTGTTTATCAGAGATATTGGCCTGTAGTTCTCTTTTTTTGTAGTGTATCTGGGTTTGGTATCAGGGTGATACTGTCCTCATAGAATGAGTTTAGAAGCTTTCTTTCCTTTTCTGTTTTTTAGAATAGGTTGAGAAGAATAGGAATTAATTGTTCTTTAAATGTTTGGATAATTAACTTGTGAAGCTATCTGTTCCTGAACTTACGTTTGTTGGGAGTTTCTAGAATACCAATTCAGTTTCACTGCTGATAATAAGTATATTCAAATTTTTCTGTTTCTTCCTGATTCCATTTTGGGAGGTTAGATGTTTCTGGAAACTTATCCATTTATTCTAGGCTGTCTGATTTGTTGCCATATAGTTTTCCATAATACTCTGTTATAATCCTTTATATTTCTGTGGTGTCAGTTGTTATTTCTTCTTTTTCATCTCTGATATTTTTTAGTTCTTTTTCTCTCTCTCTTTTATGAGTCTGGCTAGAGGTTTATCAGTTTTGTTGATTTTTTTTTCAAAGAACCAGCTCCTGGTTTTATTTTCTGTTCTATTTAGCTTCTATTTCATTTATTTCTCCTCTAATCTGTTATTTTCTTCCTTCTTCTGGTTTTGGATTTTGTTTGTTCTTTTTCCAGCTTCTTTATGTATAAGTTTAGGCTGTTTATTTGAGATTTTTCTTGCTTCCGAGGTAGACCTTTATAAACTTTCATCTTAAAACAGCTTTTGCCCCATCCCAAGGATTTTGGATCTTTGTATTTTCATTCTCATTTTTTCCCATGTATTTTTTTTTATTTCCTCTTTAATTTCTTGGTTGTCACAATAATTATTCAATAGCATGTTGTTTGGCCTCCATGTATTTGTGTTCTTTCCAGATTTTTTCTTGTGGTTGATTTCTAGTTTCATAGTGTTGTGGTTGAAGAAGATACATTGTATGACTTTGATCTTTTTAAATTTGTTTAGACTTATATTGTGGCCTAATATGTGACTTATTCTGGAGAATATTTTGTGTGCACTTGAAATGAATGTGTGTTCTGCTGTTTTAGCATGTAATATTCTGAATATATCTCTTAACTCCATCTGGTCCAATATGTTGTTTAATGGTGCTGTGTTTTTGTTTTGTTTTATTTTATGTTTGGATGATCTGTCTGTTGATTTAAGTGGGGTGTTAAGGCCTCCTAATAATTTCTCACTATGAATTAATTCCTTTATATTTGTTATTAGCTGATTTATGTACTTGGGTACATAAGCATTTATAAATATTATATCTTATTGTTGGATTGTTTCATTTATGATTATATCATGTCCTTCTTTGTCTCCGGTTATAGTCTTTGTTTTATTGTCTGTTTTATCCAGGTGTCAGTCAATTAAGTGTTTGACTTTTGATTTCGTCTGGAGTCATGATCTCAGGGTCGTGGGAAAAAGACCTGCTTTGGGCTATGCACACAGAAAGGAGTCTGCTTGCGATTCTCTCCCTTTCCCACTGTCCCTTGTCCCATGTGCGCTCTCTGAATCTCTTTCCCTGTTTCTAAAATAAATAAATAAGTCTTTAAAGTCTGTTTTGAGATATTCATTTACAAATGAATGGATAAGGAAGATGTGGGTATATATACTATGGAATATTACTCATCCATCAAAAAATGAAATCTTACCATTTACAATGATGTGGATGGAACTAGAGGGTATTATGCTAAGTGAAATAAGTCAATTAGAGAAAGACAATGATCATTGATTTGATATGATATGAAATCATATGATTTCAGTCATATATGGAGTTTAAGAAACAAAACAGAGGCTTGTAGGGGAAGGGAGAGAAAAATAAAACAAAATGAATTCAGAGAGGGAGACAAACCACAAGAGACTCTTAACTATGGAAAACAAACAGGGTTGCTGGAGGGGAGGGGAGGGGGAGTTAGAGGGATGGGATAACTGGGTGGTAGGCATTAGGAGGGTATGTGATGTAATGAGCCCTGGGTATTATATGCAACTGGTGAATGACTGAACTCTACCTCTGAAGCTAATAATACACTATATGTTAATTAATTGAATTTAAATAAAATAAAATTAAACAAACATGAAACCAAAAAAATAAAGTCTATTTTGTCCAATATAAATTTTGTTACCCTGGCTTTCTTTTCACTTTGATTTGCATGGTAAATGCTTTTGCCTCCCTTTACTTTCAATCTACATGTGTTTTTAGAGAAACTATTCTCTTACAGGAAGCACATGGATGGGTTTTGCTTTTTTAATCCATTCCTTTACCCTATGTCTTTTGACTGCAGTTTTTAGTCTATTTACATTTATCTATGTAATTTGTGGTTATTACATTTGTATATAATATCTTCTGCATATAGCAGTCTGTATTAAGTTGGTGATCATTAAGGTTTGAACCCATTCTTTACTTCTCTCCCTTCCCACCCTCACACACATTTTAGGTATATATTTTCATACTTAATATCCTTTATTCTGTTAATCCCTTGACTGATTTTTGTAGGTATACTTAATTATACTGATTTTGTGCTTAATACCTTTCTTACTCCTATTTATGATCTTTCCTTTCCATTCAAAGTCCTCTTTAACATTTCTTGTAGGGCTGGCTTAGTGGGGATGAATTCTTTTAACTTGTGTTTTTCTGGGAAATTACTTATTTCTTCTTCTGAATGATAGCCCTACTAGATAAAGTATTCTTGACTACAGGTTTTTTTGTTTGAGCACTTTGAATATATCATGTCCCTGCCATCTGGCCTACAAAATTTCTGATGAAAAAACAACTGATAGCCTTATGGGGTTTCCTTTGTATGTAACTATTTTTTTTCTCCTGCTGCTTTTAAAGTTCTTTCATTATTGCTTTTTGACATTTTAATTAGTATGTGTCTTGGTTGGGACCTCCTTGGGTTGATTTTGGGGGGGGCTCTCTGTACTTGCTGGATTAGGATTTCTGTTTCCTTCCCCAGATTCAGGAAGTTTTCAGCTATTATTTCTTCAAATAAACTTTCTGTCCCCTTTTCTCTTCTCTTTCTCGGATCCCTATTATGCAAATGTTATTAGTCTTGATGGAGTCACTGAGTTCCCTAAGTCTGTTTTCATTTTTATTACATTTTCTCTCTCTTGTGAATTTGATTGCTTTCCATTATTCTGTCCTCCTGGTCCCTGACATGTTCTTCTGCTTCCTCTAGTCTACTATTTATTACATCTAGGCTATTATTAATTTCAGTTAGTGAGTTCTTCATCTCTGATTGGGTCTTCTTTATGTTTTCTATCTCTTTTTTAAGGGTCTTACTGAGGTCCTCCGCTCTTTTCTCAAGTCCAAGAGTGTCTTTATGATCATTTCTTTAAATTGTCTATCATGTATTACGTACCTCAGTTTCATTTAGGTCTCTTGTTATGCTTTTGTCTTGTTCTTTCATTTGGGACATATTCCTTCTTTGTTCCTGGAGAAGCCTGCCAAGGATCATTGCCCTTTAGCACATGCTCTTGATTAGTAAACTTTCCCTCCTGTTTGCAAACTGCTGCTTCTGTGTTGTATCTATGTGTTTGTTGTGCTATCTCCTTAAGGGTGGGGGCTCAGTTTTCTTTCACCCTCCTGGTTCTACCAGAGCCCAGTCACTGATTTTTAAAGTTCCAGGTGTTCAACCCTGCTGATTGTAAAAACTCTTGATATTTGGCCACTCTGTTTCTCAAAGCCAAATGTTATGGGGATTTGTGTTTCACTTGTGGGCTCCCCAGTGTGATGGTCCTTTTTGTTTTGTTTTGTTTTGTTTTTGTTTGTTTGTTTTTTTGCGCTGGTCCTCTGGTGTCTCTCTCTCCTGTTGATAGTTCTGCACTTTAATTTATCTCCCAACTGTGTCTCCACCCTCTCTACCTTTCTCAATGTGGCCTTTTCCCTACATTTAGCTTTGGAGAGACTGTTCTGCCAGTCTTCAGGTCTTTTGGGGGGTTATTTACACTGATGTGGATATTATCTAGTTGTATTCACGGGACCAGGGGAGCTAAGAGTCCTCCTACTCTGTCATCTTCCCTGGATGTCAAGACTACTTTTGAGCTAGGCTCCACAGGGCATAGATACTTGCCAGTCTATGTATTCAAGTACTTTAGTCTAGTCCTAATAAGTATGACCCAGCAAGGTATCAGCTATGGTGTGTAAAACATAGATACATTAGCATTCATCTCTAAAAAAGAGCAAGTTTTATAAAGGGGTATGTTTAGGCAGGTATCATAAAAACATTCTTAGAAAAACAATAAAATATTACTACCTCAATATTTAATAACTTTTTATTGATGACAAAAACACAAGTAGGTCTTCTAACACATACATTTTAAGGTAATGTGATTGAAGACTATTGTTTCAGATAGATAGTTTTCATATCTGTGAGAACTCTTTGTTTTTTATTAGCTCTGAGAAGAAGGAAAAAAATTACATAATAGATTAATTTGTGAGTTTCCAGGGTACCCTGGGGGTCCATGATCCTTATTCTAGGAACGCTTGGTAAGCTTTTTTCAAGAAAAAAAGTCTCAGAACAGGAATGCAGAGTCAAGGCTGGGCAAACATCTTAGATGCTGATAATCACTAGAAGAAGAATAGGGGAACTGTTTTCCAAAGAGTGAGAAGGTGTTTCCTACCCAGATCTTGTTAAGATTTGAACAGAACTATTTTGTGCCATTCCCTCACAACTTGCTGAATATTTGCCTACAGAATATAGTGATTAAAATGAATGATGAGCTAGAATTAAAACACTGTTCTGGTTGTTACTATATGTTGGGAAACACTTCTTGATTCTAGCCCTGGTTTCTCTTGTGATATGACCAGGCAGAGAGCAGCCATTTTCTGAGGAGATGGAAGTAATGATCATCTCACAATAAATATAAAGCTCACAGGGTATGTGGAAGAGCCGGGGATATGAATTGGGAAAGAATCACCTTAGAGTTGTTAAAAGAAAATATCTCACAATTTACTCATCTAGTAGGTTTTTATTCAGCAATTCATGAATTAGGCAGTATACAATCTAGGAGAGGGAAGTATCTCTGAGGAAATGGACAAAATAAGAGATTTTTTCAAACCAAAGTGAGCAAGATCAAGGAAGTTATACTGGGCTTCTGCTAATTGGTTAAAGCAGAGTTCCATTTCTTATAAGGAGCAAAGGGAAGTTTTGAAGACAGATTAGGGTCAGGTAACTTGCGCTCAGTAGACAAGCACTGAATAGTTGACCTAGGCCTTCCTTTTCAGGGAGAGCCCAGAAAAATAATTTAGTTATGTTTTGGTTTGCCAAAGGATAACTTAGCATGAGTGACTTCATATTGGGCCTACTTTGGTTACTTTAAAAGAGTCCTTGGTCTCTCACATAGTCTTCAGCTGTGCAAATAGATCAGTCATTTAATTTTGAACCTGAGTTTTGATACCTTCATCCTGAAAACAAACCTACTTTTCAATATTGTGACAAGACTTTTAAGCTTCCTTCACAGCTTTGCTGCTTACCAGGAAACTGGTGTTATGCTGTGAAAGCTGTTCAGTTCTAGAATATTATTGTGTCTCAATTTTCTCATTTGTAGATTGGAGAAAGTTTTTGAGAAGTAAAGGAGTTTTTGAGAAGTAAAGGAGATAATATCTGCAAAGCACTTGTAATAGTGTCTGTCATAAATATTATCTATCATTATTAATGCATGCTGAGCTTTTAGCACAGTACTTGACACCTGGCAATCATTCAATCAATGGTAACTATTTTTGTACACTATTAGGCATTATTATTGCTAGAAACAAAGAAAAAAAAAGGATTTATGGTAAAAGGCAATGGAATAAATGAGTGTGAAGGTCTGCTATTGCCTAAACCAACATACATTTTAGGATCATGGTTAGGCTGCATGGGGAACCATCAGTCAAGCAGGAAGAATGAGGTAAAGGAAGTAACCTTTTTAGTAGACATCTGAATGATTTAGTGAATCTGATGATACTTTGGCTGGAGATGTAACTTGTCAAAAATTGAACACTCTCCAAATACCATTTGTAAGGTAAACTTATCTTATTACTTACCTTATTACTTATTGGCAGCATAAATTTCTACTCTGAGGATATTATGTACATTTGTGGATCTCATTTCAGGGTAAAACCAAATCAGCGGAATCTTTCCATATCATTCGTTTCTAATGTAACTTCTACTACTACTACCAGCAGCAAAACAAAATTCTTTTCATGTACCTCTGACTCACAAAGTGGACAGAGAGTATTTTGAGACAGACTAAATGGTGAATTAGAGATCTAGATCTAGTACAGGTTTAGATGCCTCATACTGGCACATAACTGTTTTTTAAAGTACATCCTTATAAATAATCTCCTTGGATATGTATACCTAAATAGAATATAAGTAAGAATATAAAACTGTTATTATGTATTACAAAATAAAAAGCTGATGTTTCTCTGTCAGTATATACTTAGCCTACAGTCAGCGATTCCAACTCTCACTTGTTGGGTATGCTGGCTTCTCTTCAGATTATCAGGAAACCTAGGGTATTCCCCAGCTTTAATCTGACCCTAAAATAAGCTTCTGGGCTCTCTTGAATTAGAAACTGATAGACCTAAGGCAATAATTTGAGTTATTTTTCCCTATTTTAGTTCTAGAGCTAATTGTACCTGCAGATCTTTGGAGTTATTCTTTAAATCTTCCCTTTAATAAATCTGAATCTGCCTATCATGAATTACAGATCTTTTTACTCATCATCCTCCAGAAAAATACAGTTTAACTACTTGCCAGGGAAGTGGGGTGGAAGTATTCTTCAATTTATTCAACTAATACTGATTGATGACTAACAGTATTAGGATCTTTTCTGTGTGTTTATGTTCAACCATAAACAGAAAGATAAGATCCCTGGTCTTGGGTAATTTAAATATTAGGGCAGGGGAGATAAGTGATAGTTAAGAAAGGAGATAATTTTAAAACTTTATTCAGCAATGTTTCCATAAAGAAGATGTAAAAATAAAATAGAAATAATTTCCTGGAGCATTATATTGCATGGGGCAAGAAGTCCTCACTGAAGAAGTTGCTTTTGAATGACAAAAAGGAAGCTAGATATTTAAAATTCTAGGGCAAGAGGGAGAGGAAAATAAAGGAAATAGCTAGTGTAAAGGTAGCAGCCAAGCTGGTGTGTTCAAAAAATAAAGGAAATTTCAGTAAATACGGACTAAGTTGACCAAGGAGGTAAATGGGAAGAATGAAGTTAGAGATCTAAGGTGGGAGTCAGGTTGTATGGGTCCTTATAGTCCATAGTTGGGATTTGCATTTCATTCTAAAGTCTAATGATATCTATTGGTATTAAGTATGGAGGGACATGATCAGATAAACAATTTTTAAAAGATTAAATTGGCTGCTTTCTGGACAATGAATTGTAGATAAGCAAGAGTGGAGGCTAGAAACTAATTTGAAGTCATCCAATAAACCAAAAATAAATAAATAAATAAATAAATAAGATTAAATAGAAGAAGAAGAAGAGGTTATAATTTTCACACTGGGGTTGGTAGAGAGGACATTGAAAAATAAATCAATTCAGGGATGTTTGGCTGGCCCAGTTTGTTGGGTGACTGACTCTTAGTTTTGACTTTGTCTTGTTCTTAGGGTCATGGAGTATGTCCCACATCAGGCTCTTGCTCAGAACAGAGTCTGCTTGGGATTCTCTCCCTCTCCTTCTGCTTCTCCCCCTTCTTGCACTCATGCACTGTCTCTCTCTCTCTCTCTCTCAAATCAGTCAATCAATCAATCTTTACAAAAATAGATCAATTCAGGATAACTTATTCAGCTATGAGGACTTGATAATGCATTGTTTTATTTTAGAGTTGGGGGAGATGGTGATTGAAAGAGAAGTATTATATCTCCCTCGTTGGATGACTTGAGTAGCTGGATGGACATTATTGTTCTTGCCTGAAATAAAGACTCAGGTTGAAAGATAGTCTTTGGGCTGGCATAAGAATGGATAATTCTGTTTTAAAAAAATGTACTTCTAGAATTCGTGTTTTGTTTTAGGTGAATTCTTTAAGTTCTTAAGTGTTCTTAGGAATTTGAGCCTTTATTTCTATTATGTCAGTCTCAGTTATAGTTGTTTGTTTAGCAACATGTGTAGAAAAAAATATGTTCAAGGGGAAAATATGCATTCTGTTTAGATTACACATCTTGGTTATCTAATTTTAGAGGGTTTTTTTGTTTTGTTTTGTTTTGTTTTTAAGATTTTATTTATTTTATTTTATTATTTGACAGAGAGAGACACAGAAATAGAGGGAACACAGCAGGGGGAGTAGGAGAGGGAGAAGCAGGCTTCTTGCTGAACACAGAGCCCAATGCGAGGCTTGCTCCCAGGACCCTAGGATCATGACCTGAACCAAGGGCAGACACTTAACAACTGAGCCATCCAGGTGCCCCTCCAGTAATGATTTTACTTGACTCCTTCTATCTTATGGAAAAAGCAGTTTTGCCCCCAATTTGCAATTCATCTCAACATTCCTTTACTTCATATGAATTTTTGTTCTTTTGAGTCAGTCACACTGTGCCTGGTCTCCTTTTATCACATGAGTAAAATAAAATCTTTAACACATGTTCATTTCTGTATCCATATGAGAGTCATGGTTTTATCTTTTTGTGAAAATTATGTATTAGCACATCTCACCAATGGTGTATACAGCTCTCATGGTCAAATGAACATGCCTTTTTCATGTGAACTGCTATCAGGTTGTGTCTCCCAAACCCTATATTTAATAATGTGACTTTAATACATTTCATTTCTTATATTGCCAATTTCCCTGACAAATTCTGGAATTTAATTTTAAATAGCTAGAATAACTTTTGCCAGTACAATGATGAATTCAAAAAACAAATGATTCATATTATGTATCAGCACCAAGAATATTACATCTTCCAGGTGGAAGGGAGAATTCTTTAGCTGTTCTGATCATCAAACTTTGTCTTTTCACAAGCCTTTCCATAAAATTTCAGACACTGATGTACAATAGAATTAGTTTGACAATAATGAAAAATATCATGGTTTCCAAGCAAATTCACATGTTGCTTCTATTCTCCAAAACATATTCTTTAGTTTCTGAGAGATTGTTAGTTCTGAGAGATTGTTACTCATTATTTTTAGAGGAATTCTACTTGAAACTATAATCTCAAACTGTCTTTTAAAAATGATTAGCTTCTGAGTCATAAATTGGAGTGGTTCAGTTTTTTCATCCTGTCAAGTAAGAAGAAAACAGACTTCACTAACAAGAAATAAAAAAAAAAAAAAATAAACATTACATCTTTGGCACAGTGAAGTTTAAATATTTAGAAAAGTATGGGGGCACCTTGGTGGCTCAGTAGGTTAAGCCTCTGCCTTTGGCTCAGGTCATGATCTCAGGGTCCTGGGATCAAGCCCCACATTGGCTCTCTGCTCAGCAGGGAGCCTGCTTCCTCCTCTCTCTTTCTGCCTGCTTCTCTGCCTACTTTCCCTCTGTCAAATAAATAAATAAAAATCTTAAAAAAAAAAAAAGAATCTGTTTCTTAAAAAAAAAATTGTGATTCGTAATTTTAAAAAGGTAACGATCTAATATTATTTCCAGACCAGTACCTAGGCAAACACTTTTTCCACTCATATAAAATTAATTGATTTTAGGTATCATTTGGTTGTGTAAATTATTGGCATTGAAAATAGTAAATCATTAGCTTTAAATAAGAGACACTTAATTTACAAGGACTGAATTAATCTACCATTTATTTTATACCTTTTTAAAGATTTTTTAAAAAATTTATTTGTCAGAGATTGAGAGAGAGAGACCACAATCAGGCAGAAAAGCAGGAAGAGGCAGAGAGAGAAGCAGGCTCCCCGCTGAGCAAGGAGCCCAATGAAGGACTAGATCCCAGGACCCTGGGATCGTGATCTGAGCTGAAGGAAGCTGCTTAACCGATGGAGCCACCCATGTGTCCCAATATACCTTTTTTTAAAAATATTATGCCAAGCCTAAAAAATTTGAACAAGCATTTTAATATCTTATAAGTCAATTTTTGAATGTGACTATTTGAGAGGAATTATAGATAAAACCAGAACTTTGATTGCAAAATAGGAATCTTAACAAAGAATCATAGATTTAATGATAATATACCTAATGTACTGTGGTGTCTATGAGAACAATATACTAAATAGACTTGTGAAATGAATCAGTGGTTGCCAGTTTTGTTCTGACCTTGTGAAAATGCAAAGTCAGATGTTTCACAAAACTTATTTTAGAGTTAGTATGAACAGTGATTGAAAGAAATTAGATGCTCCCTAGTTTGGGGATTTGAGTAGCCGGGTCAACACTATTGTCCTTATCTGAGATAGGAAAGACTCGGGCAGAGATAAGGTCTTGTGGCTGGAGAAAGAATGCCCTTTTTTTTTTTTTTTTTTTTTTAATTTACTTCTAGAGTTCACATGTTATGTTAGGTGTGTTCTTTGTGCATGCCCTACAAGATAATTATAGTCTCCCTTGAACTTGAGCCTTTTTTTAATATGTCAGTCTCAGGTTATAGTTTTTTTTTTTAACAACATGTGTAGGAAAAAAAATCATCAGTGGGAAACTGTTCATCTTCCTTAGGTTACCATCTACAAAATTTTTACTTTAAAAAATGATAGTTGAATCTGATTTTTCAGAATGGGTTGAGATTTGGGTATATTTTAAACAATTCTAAAACAAAGGATTTCATTTGTCATTGAGATATACACTAGACTTGGGGAAATGTGGGGGCTATCCTGGCAAGGCCTCTCCTTTCTTTTTCCTCGTTTTAAAAAGATAAAGTATTAAGTGTCTGGAAACTTGGGGCTGCTTCCTTTCATTATGTTAGAATATGCTTTGTATTGACTTTATATTTCCTTCAAATAAAGCACCAAGCAATAAGTAGGTATTTTCATACTTCTGTAATCTCTCTGCTTGAAGGAGAGATCTCTTATTACAGTTATTTTAGCTCCAGAACTTACATTGTTCTTATGATTACAGGTAGATACCACAGAGGTAGCTGCCTTAGAGAGGAGTCTTTATATGTCTTATAGGGTTCCAAGGTCAAAGGGAAAGAGGTAGGACCCCATTCCTAACATTTCTCAAAGTCCCATGGTGATAAAGAATCACAACTCTCTTAACGCATTTTGTATCCTAGGTGGCAGATTTTTCTTCATTCCGCATGAGAAACATTTTAAAAAGAAGAAAACATCATTTCTAATCAAAGAGAGGTTTTTCAAAGGAATTCTACAAAGCTTACATGTTCTCTTCCTTTGGGACAATACATAAGATACATCTTTCTGAAATGTGCATCCACATCAAATCATGTGCTTCTTCCTTAAGGAAAAAAAAAGTCCTATTTGGTCAATCCTGTTTGCTTTCCAGGAGGAAAAATTAAATAATTGTTTGGGATGTCCAGAGAGCCTCAATACCATAATGAGTATTTTATGGAAAATTTCTTATAATTGAAGCTGAACTGGATGAAGTCTAGTTTATGATTCTCTTTCAATAATCTCTGCCATATTTATTTTTAACCTGTCCTAAAAATGGGGATGGTATCAGTTGATTGAAGTAACATAAGAAAGATTTTGTATTTGAAGGGTTTGGGAAAAGGGAAGAATATGAAGTTCTGTTTGTTTATTTTACCATCTTCTCTCTTGTACCCAGCACTCAAATTCTAGGACAGTTATGGATGGGGACTAGGGGAAAGGAGAAATGTGTACTGTTTCCCTTGGAACCAATAGGATTCCTGGGAGCCTCTTGCCCCTTTGGAAGAAAAGTAGCTTATATAACCTAAAATTTTGAGACAATGTGAAGGGAAACTGGTACAAGATTTATGCAAAATAAACCCCTTGTTGCTCCTGTTGGAACAGAATATGTGCCTGACCTGTATTATTATATATCTCTTACTTCCATATGCCTTTTGCTAGGAAAAACTAAATCTCAGTTTGCCTGGTTCCTAAAAAATGGCCATAGGTCAATTACTGATAACAATTCGATATTTTTGAAACAATATTTTCCATTGGCGTTATTTAGGGCATAAATTTTTAGTTTGATAATTGAAACCAAAAGAGTGATGTTTCATAAGTGTAAAAAAAAAAAAAGTCAATGATTTTGTCTGTTTCCTAGATTTAGAAAATACCTAATGAGTATATTAAAAAATAGTTTTAATTGTCACAAAAATGAAGTGACTCAGGGTTAATTTTAGCAATGAGAAAATTAGACAATGAGTTGTATAAACCCAGAGGGTATTGAGCAAATGATTGAATACCAGTTTTTCCTTCAAGATTGGTATAGATTTAATCAGTTTGTGTTAGCATATGAGACAAAGACCAACAAAATTCAATGAATAGTTAACAAAGGTATATATACCTCATTTTTCTTTTTTCTTTTACTGTTTTTATTTTTTAATTGTCAAAAATCTAATCAAGAAATGGGCAGAAGACATGAATAGATACTTCCCCAAAGAAGACAGATATACCTCATCTTTAAATTTTAGCTGGATTGAGAAAAACTATAATTTCTCTTAATAATGCCAAAGTGTGGGTGCCTGGATAGCTCAGTCAGTTAAGCATCTGCCTTCAGCTCAGGTGATGATCTCAGGGTCCCGGGATCCAGCCCAGTGTCAGACTCTCTGCTCAGCAGGGAGTTTGCTTCTGCTTACCCCCTCCCTCTGTGCATGTACATTCTCTCTCTCTCTCACTCATTCTTTCTCTTGGTCTCTCAAATAAGTAAATAAAATCTTAAAAAAAAAAAAAAATTTCCCAAATGGCAACTTGAGGAGATACTGGAATGATCCATTGAATTATAGGCACAATTATTTTTCAGAGTAACTTAAATCCCCAAACCTTTGCTTATCAAACCCAGACTTTTTGGATCTTATAACCTATTATTTTACTAATTTTTGGAGGAAGGGAAATGGAACATTTGTTGTACCAAAATTCACCAGAATCCTTTCTAGCTGAATTGATTTTAAAAGCAAAATCGTACATTTTCAAAGTATTGTTTTAAGCATTGAAAAGTACTATCAGTAGCATTTTTCTATTAACTGAGGAAGAAAAAAATCAATATGATTTTTGGCATCATTTTCAGTTTTGATTTTGGAAAACCTGGTTGGCAACATTCTCAAACAAATTATTTTTTTCTGCATGTTTTGAAAAAATATGTATTTATTAACTAAATATTTTTTACTGGAAATTGTTGCTATAATTCCACTAATGGACATCATTTTGTCCTGTTTTCTATCAGATTTAGGAAGATTAACCTCTTCTAAATTTTCACCCCTGTGACAGCAGCAGTTAATATTAAAATACTCCTTTAACTGTGCTGGCGTATTACAGGTTTTAAGGTATGAGAGGAAAATCAAGTTAAATATAGTACATATATTATATATGTTATATATAAATATATAAATTTATATTATATAGATATCATACATAAAGCCTACTTTTATTGATAGTACATATTAATTTCAAAAGTAATAATAATTAGTGGTATAATAAGTAATAATAAAAATTAGATTGTTAGAAGCATGTTATGGAGCAATCTCAAAATGACTTTTTGGTAAATAATATTAAAATATGAGAAATGGTGCGTATTGGAACATGAAATTTTGTAGGCACTCCTTGGTGATATTAACACCTTTCTGACTTAGTAATATTTTAAAATTATTATTTTGAAATACATATGTGCACTCTGATATCAGTTTTGTATTTTATCACTATTTAAGAATGCCCTTCTACTAGTTTTCCTTTGGGTTGTCATTTTCCAAGGGCAGAAACTGTGACAAATTATCCAATTCCACAAAACTGAAGCTATTGCACTGTTCTCTATTCATTCGAAGGCACAATTCATCTATAAAGTGTTCTCACTGTGTGTTTCATGTAGAGAAAGAAACTTCTGTGTCAGAAACATGCTGCAGTTATTTTCCATTTCTTCTTTTTTTCTGCAGCGATAAAAGGAGAAAGAGAGTTAAACATTTATTTACTTGTCAGACTGGATAAAATTCTTCAAAAAGAAAAATTATATGCTACCTTAACCACTTTAGCAATTTTAGCAACCTAAAAGGAAAAAAGACAGATTGATTTCTGTTTACCCACTTTATTTTTTTATTCTGTGGGTAACACTGTTTTTTGGTTTGTTTCTTTGTTTTTGTTTTTTCCCTAGACATTTCCCTCCTGCAAAATTAAAGGGTTATTTTAGAACCATGTTGTAGTATTTTTTGAAAAACTGAAGTTCTCTAACAGACTGCCTGTTCTATACTTGAAATGTGCAACTATTGGCTACTCTGGAGGTACTGAGTGATAGATAAATTCTATATAAGTGCTCTTTGTGAGTTGGTGTTTCTTAAGCCTATAAGATGCAGTTAAAAAGAACATGCAAATGGATAATTCACTCAATAAGCCTCAGAGAAGAAAGACATACTGTTTTGGCATTTATAAGATATAATAACACTGTGTTAATTTTTTTTAAAAATCTGGTAATCATACATTGTTTGGAGGAGTATAATACATTAATTCTAGAGGTGGAAAAAAGAAAAGGGGTATTAATTACCTCCCTTTCAAAGTAGTCACTTTTCTGTTGTAGAGAATAGCTAACTAAAAAACAAACAAACAAACACACAAACAAAAACCCCACAAAATTTGTACATGGGGTATGATACCTTTCATAGCAGGCAGTAGTGATGAGACTTTCTAAGGAAGGATTCTTCTAGTTCAGTGAGGTTTCTTGGGCCTATCAAAAAGGGTCCTGCAGACAATTTTCATCTTCAGATATTTTCCACATTCTATGATATGTGGGTTCCTGGTGTTACCAAATGTCAGGCCTTATTAATCAGACCATTTCTTACAGACTGCCATCTGCCAACACAACACATATGTAACTGGGTCAACATTGTTCTGATTAAATTATCTTGACTATTTTCCTTTTTCAGCATTTAATGTAAGGACTCAGGTCTATCTGAATTCTAGATCAACATTATTCAAAATGGTATTTCCAAATTGATTTGGAAATATGGTTGGCCGTTGCTTTCTAATGTAGAATTTCAGATGCAAAATGTTATTTTTTAAATTTTTAATTTCTTAATTTTTTATTTTTTATAAACATATATTTTTATCCCCAGGGGTACAGGTCTGTGAATCGCCGGGTTTACACACTTCACAGCACTCACCAAAGCACACACCCTCCCCAATGTCCATAACCCCACCCCCCTTCTCCCAACCTCCCTCCCCCCAGCAACCCTCAGTTTGTTTTGTGAGATTAAGAGTCACTTATGGTTTGTCTCCCCAGATGCAAAACGTTATTACTTATATATGCCAATTTTCTTTTTTGAGGCAAAAAATAACAAGTAATTCAAGTGTCCACATTAATAATGTTAATTACTATATCTGGAGTAGGCAAACTATGATCTGTGAGCCAAATCAAGGGTGCAGCCTGTTTTCCTATAACTTGTAAACTAAGAATGATTTTTACATTTTTTATAGGATTATTAAGAAAAAAAAAATGTGGCAGAGATGTTATGCCCCAGGTATTTATGATCTGGCCATTTAAGAAAAAGTTCAGCAGACTGTTGTACATGAAGTTATTTATATACAAAACATACAAAGTGTTCCTCTTTTGTAAATCTCTAATTTTCAGTTCATACATTTTGCCTTAGGCTTATAACCTATTACCTCTCTTTTGTTTTTGAGCTCTCCCTTTAGAGCCCATGTACATAATCACGTTCTTCTACAGTGTAAATTAAGAGGTCTTTAAAATGACATGTGCCATGGGTGTTAGAGATGAATATGTTGTTACTTATGTTTATAATCACAGGAATTTGAATACAGTGAATATCTGCCTTTTATTTTTTTCAGTTGTGTTTCTTGGTGATCTTTGTGACATATCATTCTGTCTAGCCAGCAAATATTAATAAGCTGTTTATGTGTACAGTGAATAAGAGACAGTCTATGACCTCATATGTTTATAGTTTGAGAAAGAGACAGAAAATGAGATCGACATTATAGCACATCACAACTACTTTGTACTACCTCATAACATAGAGTAGGTCATAGTAGGGAGACAAAATTCAATGGTAAGTAATATGGAAGATGTTTTGGGAGACTTGTACTCTGCATCCTGAAGACCTACTGAAAATTGTCCAAGTGTAGGAGAATTTAGAGAGGGAAAGGAGCTTATGTAAGGTTCCAGGGGTAATAGAGAAATAGTCTGTTCTAGAACAAAAATGATACAGTGTCTGATTAGAAAGCTGGCCATTGATACCCAAAATTATAGTTTCATGGAGCCTGAAACAGAGACATTGTGATCATAATCCCAATATTTTCACGAAAAATTGAATAACTTTCTGGTAGTTGTAGCCTGTTACTGCTTTAAAAAAGAAAAAGAGAGAGAGTGGCAAAACATAGATTTTCATGACAGCAAATCTTTAGACCTTTTGAAAAGCCCCTTTAACTAGAAAGCAGTTGTTCCATTTGAAAGTAAAGCTTGCCAACAGTGTCATTTTGAACTAATAAGCAATGTCAGTTTTCTTTTCTCAGGCGTGAATGGTCAACTACATAGGCCATATGAGCAGTTAACAAGGCACTTCAGACAGGAAGACATAGGGACCAGAGTGGAATTTTTTTTTTTTTAAGATTTTATTTATTTATTTAAAAGAGAGTGAGTAAGAGAGTGAGCAGGGGAGAGAAGCAAATGGAGAGGGAGAGGCCAACTTCTCTGCTGAGCAAGGAGCCTGATCTGGCCTTAATCCCAGGACTCTGGAATCATGACGTAAGCAAAAGGCAGGCGCTTAACTGAGCCACACAGGTGCCCTATTGTTTCATTTTTTCAGTCTGTATAGTTTTATTAACCTGAAAATTGAAAATAAATGTTTGGTTTCAGTTTGCTTATTCTAGCTGTGCTGTTCAACTCAATAGATGCTAGCTGCAGATGACTATATTAAGTTAAATTAAATTGAAAACTCAGTACTGCATTTCACTAATCACATTTCAAATGCCCAGTAACTACCTGTGACTGGTAGCTACTGTAATGGATGATGGACATATAAGACATTGCCATCATCACAGAAAGTTCTGTTAGAAAGAACTGACATTCGTATCATTAAAATTTTTCTCCCATGTCATTTTTAAAAGGCTTCAAGGTATTCTATCCCGCAGATATATAGTAATGTAGGGAACTAACTCCTGTTGCAAATTTTTTTTTTCTAGTCTTCTTGCTCCTCCCTCTACAATGGTGAAAAGATGAATTTATCTGTATTTATCGTATTACGTGACCGCTTCTAGCTTTTCCTTAGAATAAAATTCCTAGAGGTGAAGTTTCAGGGTCAAAAGAGATGTGCATTTTTTTTAATATAATTTTTTATTTTTTATAAACATATATTTTTATCCCCAGGGGTACAGGTCTGTGAATCACCAGGTTTACACACTTCACAGCACTCACCAAAACACATACCCTCCCCAATGTCCATAATCCCACCCCCTTCTCCCAAACCCCCTCCCCCCAGCAACCCTCAGTTTGTTTTGTGAGATTAAGAGTCACTTATGGTTTGTCTCCCTCCCAATCCCATCTTCTTTCATTTATTCTTCTCGTACCCACTTAAGCCCCCATGTTGCATCAAGCACAGAGCCTAGGGCACCTAAGGTCCTCAATAAGTATATGGCAAGTAAGTGAATGAATGACTAAAATAAAGAAGGATTTTCTGCTCACTAATTAAAACTGATTTACTTTAATGAGGACTTACACACACACACACACACACACACACACACACACACACACAGGACCTGATGATAAATTTAATTACAATAAGTTGACTTCTGAAATTATAAAGTGACTTTATTGGTTTTCTTGGCAAGCTTTTTTTATGAAAAGAATATGAAAATCATATGTTCATATCAGGCTGGAACTCTTTCCACGAGCATTTGAAGAGATCAGAAAGATTAATATTTTATAGTTGAAGAATGAGGGGATTGAGTTTGGTAGATATGAAGCAGAGTGGCATTAATTCACCCCGATTTATCAGTACATTATACTTGGGGCAAAGCTGTTGGACTCTGATCCTCACTCTTCACCTCTTTAAAATGAAATAATGATGACTACTTCACAGAAAACCTCTTTGATCATTTGGGTAAATTTCCTAGTACACTTGCTCCAATATAGTTTATTTTGTTTGAATTAAAATGGGAAAGAAAAAGAAAGGAATGGGGGGAGGAGAGATTGACAATTAAAATACAAAAAAATTACAAAAATAGTGTAATATAATACTTAACTGTTTTCTGTTGTACTCTTTTTACTTTTTAAGTGTGGTATTGACTGCATAGTATTCCTTCACATAAATACACTGGATTTTTTTAATAGCATCCCCATTTTAGGACATGAAGGAAGTTCCCATTTATCCAACCACATGTAATGCAACCTTGAGCATTTTCTGTGTTTGGAATCATTTCCTTACTGTTGATTCCCAGGAATGGAAGTTTCTCATCATATCCTCAAAAGCCCTATTTTCTGCTGTCAACAGCATCTTGACCTCTCTTCCACCACAAGTGTAACAATTTGTCACATTTAGAGTAGCCATCTTCTAAGAGTGAAGCTTCATCACCCTTCATAGACTATTTGGACCTTCTTGTCATTGTGGGATGTTTTCAACAATTTGGCCATCTATTGATAATGCCTTCATGAAGGGGATCCAGTCAGCTGGCATTTTTGACATCTGGCAGGGAAACAGCTGTATTTGAAATGATAAAGCTCGTGGCTTAGACATATGCTCTTTGGAAATGACTCAACTTCTCTGAGAACATGAGCAGCGGCAGTCATATATAGTAGACAATTTTATGTGCATGTGTAAATTGTTATGTGATTGTCTTTCCCATACACTAAAATTTTTAATTGACTATATTATACAGATGCTGCCATCCACAGGTTGCAGAAAGGATGCTGTGTAATATGTCAGCCTCTGGGCTAAGATGTAGGAAAAATATTCAGGATCACCTCTGCCTCTTAGCCAGGGTGACTTTGGAATACTTGATGCCTCTACTTTTCAGATTCTTATCCTTGTTATAGGACTCTCTGAGATGCTTATTATAACTAATATTCCATGATTGATTCTGAAAGGAATCATGCTTTAAAAGAATGAGCAATGGGTTTCTACTCTCTGTTCCTCAGGTAAACAGAAAAGTATGATATAATAAATTGCCAGAAAAATTATTCTAGTTGCACTTGCCATTGTGCATTGCCATTGGAGCATTTCAGGTGGGGTATAGATTGTCTGGACAACACCCCAAACCCATTGTTGGGCTAAACTAGCTTCCTGATACATAATAAACTTATAATGCAAAATGTTATTAGAATTGAGTTAGCCACACAGAGAATTGCCAGATGCAATCAATATTAGCAAGTTCTGTTTGATAAACAGTGTTTCTGAAGAAATCATCCAGTCATCAATGCCACTGTCCCTGCAAAGTCAGTCTCTCTGTAGGTTTGGGAAACTCGCTTCTTGGTATAGACAAACCATTTTCTATTCGGTGTTCTGTCATCATTTGAGAAGAGCTTACACCATAACTTGCCATGTTCATTTCTGTGACTTTATAATATTTGGCCTTTCTGAGTCTTAAAACAGACATAGTCTCAATAAAGCCATTTCTTCATCTAGGAAAGAAAGGGGCTGCCCAGACATTGTGATGAACGGTGCCTCTGCTTTCAGTTTTTCAGCATCCTGGCATGTCTACATTTACCTTGGGAACCAAGACAAGCAGGTTTAATCTCAGAGAACACTCTTAACCCTGCCCCTCTTCTTTCATTCACTATTGCTTAGGAGTGAAGACTAAAAGCTGCTTTTTATCTGAACCTCTTGTTTAAATAGCATTGTGATGTTCCATTGACACATTGATTATAGTGGAGCCATGTCTGACTCAGCACTTAGGGTTTAGAATCAGCACGTAGGGTAAAAATCCATGTCTAATAAAATTTGCCCTTAGAAATCCATTAAGTTGGACAAAAAGTTCAGTGTAAATGGATTTATGTCCAGCTCTTTGCATTAAAATGTATATGTGAAGAAATGTGTATCTTCAAACTAGGATCATATTCTGTGCATGCTATAAGATGATCACACTGAGAGGTTCCCAGGAACTGATAACTATTGTAGATTCAGTTCATTTGTGTCTCACTGTTCATGACTCTTATGGTTATATTCAGTGGATGGAAGAACAAGCAGACTCAGGCTACTTAAATTCTTGTTTCTTTCCTCTCTGTCTCCTCAAATTATACAGGTAGAGTATTGTAAGCTAAATGCCCAAATGGTATAGCTTTTTAAAAGCTCTGTAAGCTACAGCTGGCTCAATTGCTCCAGAGAATTGGTTTAAATTACTTTTTGACACATCAGAGAACATTTACTGAGTGCCTATGTTATGGACTGAATGCGTGCCCCGTCCAAATTCATATGTTGAAATCTAATCCCCAAGGTGATGGTATTTGGAGGTGGGACTGGGGAGGTAATTAGGTTTCTATGAGTTCGTGAGGTTTGATGCCCTCCTGATGGGATTAGAGCCCTTAGAAGAAGAAAAGACAGGGAGTTCTCTCTTTCTGCATACTAAGCACAAACGGAGAAGGCCAGGCCAATACACAGCTAGAAGGTGACCATACATAGACAAGACAACAGACACTGAATCTGCCAGCATCTTGATCTTGGACTTCTTAGTCTTCCCAACTGTGAGAAATAAGTGGTGCGTAAGTCACTCAGTCTATGGCATTTTGTTATGGCAGCTGAGCTGATTGAAACAACCAGCTTGATCACATTGTTGAAACCAGGAAAAGTATGTTGTTGCCTACATGTGAATATAAACATGGTACATGGGTGGGATGACATTACAAATCAGTGAAGAAGAAATGATTAGGAAATAAATAATCCGGAGGCACTTTATTATAAATATAGGGAAAAAATAAAACCATACCTTTCAAACAGAGAAAAGGTCAGTTGCATGCAGGTTAAATATCCAGTTATGTAAAGCAAACATTAAAATGTTTTAAGAATAAAATGGTGGATAATTTTTTACAAACAAAATAGGAAAGGGTTTCTTCAATCAGATATAACATTACAAACCTTGAATAAAAGAGTTGATATGCTGGTCTGCATCAAAACTGAAAAAAAAAAAAGTCCTATTTAACAAAAACAGCACAAATAGTCAAGGCACAAACTGGGAATGGATATTGGCAACATATATAAACAACATAGAATCAGTATTTCAAATTCCAAAGAATTCCTACAAGTTAACAGATACAAGGGACAATAATAGGAAAATGGACAAAGGATTCAGGGAGATAATTTCCAGAAGTGAACAGATTAGACTGACCAATAAATAATTGACCAGATGCTCAATTTCCCTAGACATTGATGGAATGTATGTGACTTAACAAGAAAATGTTTCACACTTACCAAATTCTTAAAACATTTTAAATTCTTAACATACCAAATTTTGGTAAAGATGTATAGAAAAGGAAATTCTTAGATCCTATTATCTGTTTCGCTTGCCAAACCCAATTTGTAGAACATTTTTGTAGTATCTAGTATGTGAAATGGTATACATTTTCAACTAGTGATTTCTAATTATGATTCAAGAAAAACTCCCAAACATATACAGACTTAATTGTGAAGTTACTTATATTTTTAAAAAAATAAATACACATTCTAGGTACATTTATTAGGTTTTCCTTTTATTTGTTCTTTAATTTATGTATGTATTTATTATTATTTATTCATTTATTTGGTTTCTATAGTTTGCATATATCATCACTGTAAGACCACTAACATTATCTTATATCTGTTAAAGAATCAACACTGATGATTATATTTAAATTTCAAGGAAAAAAAATCACTCCACACCAACCCAGTATTTTACAAAACCAGTAAGCAGGCCACAGGAAAGGGTCATGGGGGCTGCACCCTGGAGGTGTGGCTGGATGCTGGGTTTTGCAGAGGGAAGAGTGAAAAAGGCAATTTCAGATAGGAGGGCTTGATTGTCTTTGGGTCATACTTAACATGGTAAAGCCCAATAGCAGAGCTAAAATGAATTAATCAGAACTACATGTTTCAACAGTATAAATTTCAAATGCAATGTCAAGAGAAAAGAAAGCATGTGGCATGGCAAGAGTATCCGTGCTGGGCACATTATAAGTTTGGTTTAAGTAAAGTTTAAAGAAACAGGCAAAATGTTACTATTTATCATTTAGGGAAACTATTTATGTAAACAAAGTAAGGTACACGTGGGAATGAGGAGCACAAAAATGAGGGGAGTGGGTACTGAGATAGGGATGAGGGGCTGGGGGAGAGGTGTGAGATTGGGCAGCAGTTCATAAAAAGCTTCAGTTATATCTGTAAAGTCTAGTTATAAAAAAAAGTTTTGAAGCAAAAAGTAAAGGTATGATGTGTTGATTATATGAATATACATTACTTTTTCCCTAGATAACTTGATATATTTGGAATATTCCAAATGTTTAGAAATTTAAAAACTGCAATGGCAATTTTTGGAATATATTAATTTAGCAGCTCTATGAAATGTTTGACAATGACAGAGTAAATTGTCCTCTACTTAATATCTCAAATGGTAACAATGCATAATTTTAAAATTTTACCCAGATGGATGTCTGGGTGGCTCAGTCAGTTAAGTGTCTGCCTTCGGCTCAGGTCATGATCCCAGGGTCCTGGGATCTAGTCCCACATCTAGGCTTTCTGCTCAGTGGGGCGCCTACTTCTCTGTCTGCCTGCTGCTCCCCCCGCTTGTGCGCACTCTCTCTCTCTCTCTCTGAGAGATAGATAAATAAAATCTTAAAAAAAAATTTACTCAGAATTTACCTGCATAAACTTTGCAATAGCCACATGGTTGAATTTAGGACTTTTATATTGATCAACATTACTTGGAATGTAATCAAAGATTAATGCTAGAGGAAAACGTATTTCCAGAAAGGCTAAGTAAAATAAAAGAACTCGGATAATTTATGGATTCACTGCATAATTACATTGTTATAGGTTTACAGTAAAAAAAAAAAATTAAGCTACACAATGGAAACATTAAGAAATATGCATAAATTTCCTTTTCAATAAAAAGTGCTATAAACAAACATAGTTAAGTCACACATTGATCTTAAAATCAATAAAGCTCTCCATTTTCTTGAGTTTGGTTAAGAAAGCCTGCATCATATGAATTTCCAGATTTTAAATGGAATAAAGGGAATTAATGGAGAATATGTACAAAAAATTTAATAGGTATATACATATTTTACTTTTCTGATGTTTTTATGATTATACTTAGGTACCATTTTATGAAAAAAAAGAAGCATATATTTAGAATGAAAAACAAATTTTTCAAATGAGAGAACTCACAACTTTATGATCAAATAAGTATTCATTCAAACAGTAGTTCATTTGGGGAGTATCTGCTTTGTGCCAGGTATAGATCAAAATACTGAGAAAGGAACAGTGAACATAATACACAACACTCTGCCCTTACAGAATTTATATTATATAGGGGAAGGGAGGAGCTTACTTTCTTATAATCTAGTACCCATATAGTAGGACAATCTACTAAATGATAATTATGAATCTTTGTGGCTTTTGGAAGAAAAGGTGGGGTCCACTGAATGGACTCCTTGATAACCTTAACATAAGTTAAATTTTTTTTAGAAAGAAAACACTTGCTGACCTTTTATGTTACATAAATAAAAACGTTTATAGTAGTTTTACTGGGAACAGCAGGCTCAAGTGTTTCAAATGCAGAAGAAAAACAAATGGTGGAGTCTGCTTTTCAGCTGTGCTAAGACTGTTGAACTGTTTTTCTTTGGCAAGTCTTTTGAGCTCATTACTTAATTATTGGGTTTTCTTTTCTTTCTTCCAAAAGAGCAGATTATTAATGTCTTTATATAGTAAGGAATCCAAATAAAATTTAAAGCACTTTTTTATTTAATGGACTCTTTACTTTTTTTATTAAGACCTTCTATCTGTGTCAGCATGGTCCTGGGATCTGCATATTCAGAAATACACACCTGCTTCTTCAGGGAGTACAGGGTCACAGAGCCAACTGCCAATGCCAGTTATCATGCAGTGGGGTAGGGGCTCTTAACAGAAGTATAAACACAGTTCTGAGTGAGCAATTCCTTTCTACCTAGGATTAGAGAAGTTGGAAGATACATTTTTAGATACTTTTTTTTTTTTGGCAGGGGTCAAGGAGGCTTCAAAATTGAACTGTAAGGCAGGATCTTAAGTAGTTATTAACCTCATGTTTTCTATTAATTAACCAGTATGTTTATTGCCTTTATGTGCCTTAATTTCTGAATGCCATTCATTCATTTGGTCACTCATTTATCCATTAATTTATGGATCATCGGAATTATCATATTTATTACATATCCTATGTTGGCACTTTGCTAAGGAATGGTAAAAAGAGTAATCAAGACAGTGCTAACTTTCATTTTATATGTCAGCACCAATGGCTTGACTTATAGACACATAACTGTTTCAATCCAGAGGTTATTGAATTGCAAAATATTTGAGTTATTATAGTTAGATGGGTAATATGATTTGGTTTTGAATAAAAAGTACAAGTCATATTCTAAAGTTACTGGGAATACTTGGAGTTTATATGTCATTGAATCACAGTATATTTAAAACCTGGTTAGAAAAAACAAAACAAAATTCCAGAGTGTGATTTACATACTTGTTTCCATACCATCTAAATAATTCCCTTTAACTACAATTTTGGAAGAACATAACACTATACAGAACACTTTTAGATATGGTATCTTGTTTGATCCTGACAGCATCCCTCTGAATCATATATAGAGTCCATGACTTTCCCAAAATAAAGCATTAGTATGTGTAAGAATCTAGCATTCATTCCATCATGCCCTAAGACACCTTGAGAAAGCTCTGGAATTCCTTAATGCCTCCCATACTTCTTTTTCTTTATTTTAATTTTTTTCCCTCTAATACATGTTTTTATTATTTTAAAACAACCTTTTCTTACTTAGTTTTTCTTTTTTTTTAAATTTTTTATTTTTTATAAACATATATTTTTATCCCCAGGGGTACAGGTCTGTGAATCACCAGGTTTACACACTTCA
>NC_081558.1:48511716-48533464 GCF_022355385.1 Mustela nigripes
AAAAAAAAAAAAAAAAAAAAAAAAAAAGATACTTTCATTGGTTTCTTCTGTCTCTTCCTGCTTTCCCTCTTCTTGGCACCAAAGCACCTAAGGGTAGGCTTGATTCAGCCTCATGTCCTTTCCTGCTAGCAGAGACAGGCCAGAGTCTTCTAGTAGTCTTTAGATCTAGTCTTCCACAGAGGAATACCAGGATTCTGGGTTTGAGGGTAAAGAAGAAGGATCAAGTCAAATTTGGGTTGTGCTCCAAGGTGCATTCTGAAATCCAGCTTTACAAGTAATGAAGTTCCTGTTTTGACAATGGGGCACTCCTTCCCTATTACTCATTTTTTCACTTAGATCGGGATTTCAGGGGAGTCTAAATATCCCTACTTCCCTCTGATTCTGAGCCAATTGGGCCATAGGCTAGTAGGCAAATAGGAGAAAGAGAGAGAGAGAGAGAAAGAGTTAAATCAATCAATCAAGGTAAAGATATATACATGCAGTATCACATTGAGGACATTAACCACTGCCCAATTGGGTACCATGGATATGACATGTCCTCAGTGGTTTATATTTATTTAGTATACATTTAGCTGAGAAACTCATACAAATATTGTGCCAGGCACCAAAGTTTCAGCAATGAACACAAGAACACATTCTCTAGTTTCATGGGGCCTACGTATTTACAACCTAAAAGGAAGGATGTAGAATGAGCTTTAGAGTCATCCAGACCTGAAATCAAATTCTGATTGCATAAAGTATTAACTGTGATAAAAATACGTTTGGTTGGTTATTTTCTTAGCTATTTATTATAATGGGTAGACTTGGGCATTTTATCATTTCCTGTTATGGAGTCAGAAGTCTTGAGTGCTGGAGCATTGGCTGGCTCAGTCAGTACAGTGTGGGATTCTTTTTTTTTTTTTTTTTTTTTTTTTTGTTTTTTTTTTTTTTTTTTAGAGAGAGACAGTGAGAGAGAGCATGAACGAGGAGAAGGTCAGAGAGAGAAGCAGACTCCCCATGGAGCTGGGAGTCTGATGCGGGACTCGATCCCGGGACTCCAGGATCATGACCTGAGCCGAAGGCAGTCGTCCAACCAACTGAGCCACCCAGGCGTCCCACAGTGTGGGATTCTTGATCTTGTGGTCATGAGTTCAAGCCGCATGTTGGATATAGAGATTACTAAAAAATAAAATCTTCAAAGGAAAAAAAAAAAGATTTCAGTGCCAATTCACACCAATGAACTACTTGTCTTTTGCCTCTGCAGAAGTCATTAATCTTTCTGACGCTCTCTTTCCTTGCCTGCATTTTGGAAAAATTTGCAGTATTCTGGTGAAGATTATAGGAGATCCTGAAGTTAAGAACCAAGCCTTGGTACACCCTACCTAGTAATTAAAAAAACAACTAGCCTTAAACACCTCTGGACCTTTCAGGAGGTGGAGTAGAGCACAGAGATGTGCTGTTTTGAAGTTAGTATTTTTTAATTTTTTAAATTTTAATGTCTTTGTATGAGTCGCCATTAGGGAGGAATGTAGAGCCATTCTTCCAAGAGGGAAGTGGATCTTATGATATCTCCCACTTGTGTCTGTATGCCTGACAATGTTTTCATATACACAGGTTCTACAGTTGGGAAATACAAGCTTTCTCTAGACTGTTAAGGTACTTTAACTATAACTTATATTTAATCAAATATATCAAGTCTTTACAGAATGTGGGAAGTGTAATTTCATAACCAAACTATTTGATATTCTAATTAAAGGGAGATATTTCTAACATGCAAATCTCTGACATTTGCCAATATATTTGTAAAATACCGGTGTAGCCAGAGGGAATTTGTCTATAAATGTTCTACATGACATGCAAGTAATGAATTCCTTGTATTAAGCCACTAAGCTACTCTAAAACATAGTTACTTCCTAGTTGTAGGATCCCAAGGTTTTGCCTCTCTGTTTTAACAAATACTTCTTGATCCCCAGTGTGGAAAGAGAAATGAATCTGTTTCAGTTTGAATTATTTAAGATGCTCACCCAATTCATAATTCAAAGAGACTATTGAGAAGCTTATACTTTCAGATGTAATAGAACTTTATCTTAAGGTATTTTATAGATTAAGTTATAAAGATTGAGAGTTATTCAGATCATCCCTAGCACTCTTAAAATCATAGTTATTGAGAATATTTTATATTGCAAACTTTGTTGTAGGGTCTGTAACATAATTTAGCCTTTCCAATAATCATACGTGTATAAAAGAACAAGCTTCTTTTTGCCCACCTTATCATGTTAGATATGTACAACAGTGGACCCCTAAGATAAGTCAGTCCTAGACATCAGTTTAAATGTAAAATTTCAATTTACCAAAACTATGTATGGCTTATAATAGTATCTTCTCTTCCCTTTCCAGGTCCTCATTCATTCATTCTAAGAATTTTATTGGTGCCCACTATGTGCCAGGGAGAGAAATCATGCACTTGAGACCCAGGTAAGCAATACTGTGTTTCATCTTCACCACTCATCATTCTTGCTCAAATCACTGGATAAACAGATATGTTCCAACAATGCATCAAATAGTATTAGTAAAAATAAGAGACTCTACCTCTTGCTGTTTTAAATCACATTTTTTGTTAATTTTAGAGGGTTACTTTAAGAAAATCTATTTCTTACGGTGAGGAATATTTATCGTTCAACAATTGTTACATCCTTTCCTCAACATCTTCATCTGTCAAATTCAAGCAAAAGTAGATTTATTCTGAAACTTTCAGAATCTCATGGAATGACCCCATTTTTACCTTTATGTACTATCTTTTTTTTTCAGGTAGTCTTTATTTCTTTATTTTTTAAAATCTATCCACCATCCATTTATATTCACAGACCACTTATCCATACATAAATACATGCAATATAAAAATAGATTTATTTACCGGTGTCCCTGACTTGAAATAGTTCAGCTTATGATTTTTCGACTTTACAGTAGTGTGAAAGTAAATGAATTTAGTAGAAACTGTACTTGAAATTTGAAATCTGAATTTTGACTTTTTCTGTGCTAGCAATACAAAATAGGATCCTCTCTTATGATATTGGACAGTGGCAGTCAGCAGTAGATCATTTAGCCCCATGATCACAAGGATGAACAACTGATGTACTTAAAACTATTCTATACTCCAAAAAACAGTATTTTCATTTTCATTATAGCACTCAGTAAATTATAAGAGATATTCAACATTTTATTAAAAAATAGGCTTTGTGTTAGATGATTTTTGCCCAGCCGTGGGCTAACATAAAGTGTCTTGAGCATGTTTAAGGTAGTGTAAGCTGAGCCATGACGTTTGTGGTAGACTGTGTATTAAATGCATTTTTGACCTAAGGCATTTTCAACTTATGATAGGCTTATTGGGATATAACACCATTGTAAGTCAAGGAAGATCTATATTTTCATATTTGCATAAGCAAGGTCTGAAATTATATGAGCAATACTAGTAATTTTTTTTAATTTTTTATTTTTTATAAACATATATTTAAGTAGAGGGGTTTTTCTAACTTTTTTGTATTTCTGTGACTATGATTTTTTCCCTGTAGTATTTTTGCAAGAAATTAAGTTTTTAATAATCTACATTAAAATAAAGCTCTGTTTTAAAAATGTAGTGGTTCCACACTACATGGATAAACACTTCAAAGGTTAAAAAAATCAACTTAAAATGAATTTGAAAACTCTTTTGAGTTAATGAAATGTATATAATGTGCATTTAGATGTAGGAAAAAGATTCTCAAGATCTAAATGGATTATAAACTAGATTACAGACAGGTAGCATGTGTAAAATAAGGCAAATAAATAGAAAATATACAATATAACTCATCCTAAGTAATACTACAGTTTTGAAATTTCTATGTTGAGATACTATATGTTATAATGAGCAAGTATATACCTACTGGACCAAAATGAGGTTTTAATAAGTTATCAACTAGGCTGGTACTCTATTAATGAGTAAGGCTTTTGCTTAGGAGAGGAATCCTAAATAACTCTAGACATCAGATAACATTGATTTATATGAATGTCAAAATAATTATTATCAAGTAGAAAGCAATGTCTACATATTTGTTCTTAATTATTCCTACTACTTATTGAGCATTTACTGTTAAGTACAGTGCTTTACATTTCATAAGAGCTTTCTCATATAATCTTTTCATCAACCGTTCCTGTTTACTGGAGGAAACAAGTTATAAGTTATAAGCAATTGATTCAAGTTTATACAAACTTGAAAATTGAACAAGAGCAGTCTGAAGCCAATGTTTGCCCTAGCTCTAATCTATTGCCATTAAAAAGAAAAAAAAGTTAGAATACTGTCCCAAGATTGAGTGCTGGCTAAATTTTATGTGTCTACATGACTAGGCTGTGGTGCCCAGTTGTTTGGTCAAACAAGAGTCTAGATGTTGTCAAGGTATTTTGTAGTTATGACCAGTTGTCTTTAGGTAAATGGATTACCTTTTGAATGTGAGTGGGCCTCATTCAGTTAGTCAGAGGCCATAGGAATAACAACTGAGGTTTCTAGAGAAGGAATTCTTCTATAAGAATGTAGTAGAAATCCTCACTGAATATCCAACCTGTTAGCCAGCCCTACAGCTGCAAACTCAAGAATATAGTATCAACTCCTGTCTTGAGTTTCCAGCCTGCTGGCTTGCCCTGTTGATTTTAGACTTGTCAGCTCCACAACTGTATGAGCCAATTCCTACTGGTTTTGTTTTTCTGGAGAACCCTAACTGTTATAGAGTCTACACAGTATCTTTTTATTAAGCTTAGCTTATTTTAACTTCCTCAAGGTATTTTACTAATTGGTCAAAAATAACTAATATGATTTTATTTATGGATTGTGTATTTGTACTAAGTACCAAGTCTTATTTTTTGTCATAAGTACATGTAGTCAATTCTAGTGAATGGTTACAAATGGTAAAGAAGTAGAAGAAACATTACTATCCCTTATTCAAAATATGAATATTTTGGGGTGCCTGGGTGACTCAGTCAGTTAAGTGTCTGCCTTTGGCTTGGATCATGGTATCCAGCCCCACGTCGGGCTTTCTGCTCAGTGGGGAGCCTGCTTCTCCTTCTCCTTGCCACTTGTGCTCTCTGTCACTCTCGATCTCTCTCTGTCTCTCTCTCTCAAATAAATAAATAATATCTTTAAAAAATACATATGTATAAATATTTTGGTAATTTTGGGTGTATACTTGAAGCTAGCCTCTGAACAGTTTTTCACATATATTTTGTTGCTAATTTAACTGTGTTACATAGTATTTAAGTTGGACATTTTTGTTTGTTTGTTTTTTTACTGTGTTATGTTAGTCACCATAAAGTACATCATTAATTTTTGATGCAGTGTTCCAAGAGTCATTGTTTATGTATGACACCCAGTGCTCCATGCAATACATACCCTCCTTAATACCCACCACTAGGCTCACCCATTCCCCAATCCTCCCCCTCTAAAACCCTCAGTTTGTTTCTCAGAGTCCACAGTCTCTCACGGTTCATCTTCCCCTCTGATTTCCCCTGATTCACTTTTCCTTTCCTTCTCCTAATGTCCTCCATGTTATTTCTTATGTTCCACATGATAATTGACTCTCTCTGCTTGACTTATTTCACTCAGCATAATCGGCAGTCCCATCCATGTTGATGCAAAGTTGGGTATTCATCCTTTCTGATGGCTGAGTAATAATCCATTGTACATATGGACCACATCTTCTTTATCCATTCATCTGTTGAAGGGTATCTCGGCTCTTTCCACAGTTTGGCTGTTGTGGACATTACTGCTATGAACATTGGGGTATATATGGCCCTCCTTTTCACTACATCTGTGTCTTTGGGGTAAATATCCAGTAATAGAATTGCCAGGTCATGGGGTAGCTCTATTTTTAATTTTTTGAGGAATCTCCACACTGTTTTCTAAAGTGGCTGTACCAACTTGCATTCCCTCCAACAGTGTAAGAGGGTTCCCCTTTCTCCACATCTTCTCCAACATTTGTTGTTTCCTTCCTTGTTAATTTTTGCCATTCTAACTGGTGTAAGGTGGTATCTCGATATAGTTTTGATTTGAATTTCCCTAATGGCTGATGATGAACATTTTCTCATGTGTTTGCTAGCCATTTGTATGTCTTCATTGGAGAAGTGTCTGTTCATGTCTTCTGCCAATTTTTTGGCATGATTTTTTTGGGTATTGAGTTTGAGAAGTTCTTCATAGATCTTGGATATCAGCCCTTAGACATATTTTAAGGGCTGGGGCCAATAGAAATATTTTTTACCATCCCCTACCTGTAGCATACTGTAGTGCACTTTGAGCTGTACAATTTCTGAATAAGAATTCATTTATTATCTAGTTCAGCATTTCCCAATCATTCACTACTTCACTTACTTTTTTGCCATAATTGTTGCCACCTATATTCTTATTTACTTAATATTTTAAAATCATTTCACATTTTATGCAAATAAACTTATTTAAACAGTGAACTTTAGATCACTATCACAGAAGAAAATTTAAAATGATTTGCCAGAAGTAAAATGTGAGGTTGAAAAATGAATATGAACTTAACAAAACAGCATACATGTGTACCTTGTTTTGTTGTGCTTTGTAAAATATAGTGTTTTTACAAATTGAAGTTTTGTGACAACCCTGCATTGAGCAGGTATACTGGTGCCATTTCTCTAACAGCATTAACTTACTCTATCTCTCTGTGTCACATTTTTGTAATTCTTGCAATATTTCACACTTTTTCATTGCTATTATATATTGTGCTATTCTCTGATCAGTGAGATGTCTCTCTGAAAGCTCAGATAATTCGCATTTTTTAGCAGTATTTTTAAATTAAGGTATATATATATTGCTTTTTTAGACATAATGCTATTACGCACTTAATAGACTACCATATAATATAAATATAACTTTTATATGCAGTAGGAAATCGGAATATTTATGTGACTCACTTTATTGCAATATTAACTTTATTGTAGTAGTCTAGAACCAAATCTGCAGTAACTCTGAGCTAAGCCTAGTGGATTATGGTTGTCCATTAAATACTCTGAATCTGAAGCCTGGATTCATCTGGTTCAAAAGAGGATTATGAAGTGTTTGAGTCATACTAGCTCTTAACTGAATCTTTCTCTCCATGGACTGAGGACAAGTAAAGAATAACTTTGTTATTTAGTTAAAGTTATTTAATGCTACCAGATAAAATTATCTCACGCTTTACTAAAAAGAAACATAATCCATTTCTCTTCCCCACTGCTGACTTTCACTGAATGTATCTGATAAGTGGCTGCCTTGTCTGTCCCTGATATCCCCACAGATAAAATTCATGAGAAATCACATTCCCATTTACTAAATTACTTTAGTTGTGAGAATACCTTCTCTTCTAGTGAACTAACATCTCTTCCTTTTTCTGTTGGTCTTAGATCAGCCATCCCTATCCAGACCAAAGAGTCTAATCTCTCATTCATAAAAGATTTTTTCTTCATTATCACCTCCATTTCCTATCTTACTTTGTTGCATGTTGTGACACTCCTCTTACTGAGTTCACATGCACATGTACCACAACAAGTTTTAATGGTCAAGAGGATAAAGAAAAAGAGCAACTTCCTTGGCAAAGAGAAATTCTTTTGGGAGGTAAAAGTCAAAGAAGTTTTACTTTTTTGTTATTTTCCCCAGCAGAGGTACCCTTTTTACTGATTTTTTTTTAATACCTAATTATTTTTAAGATTATTATTTTAAGAAGAAGCAAAATATTAAACACAGAAAGGAAAAAATATACTTATGACAGGAGTAAAGGTAACATGGATTAGCAGATAATATGATGGTATTTGTTAGTAGACATAGCTTTGCTATCTATAATGAGTAAATTGGGCAAGATTTAGTGTTTAATCCTTGCCACGTTGCGTGGTACAGAAAAGATGTCATTAAACTGTTGGTGAATGACACATAGCCCTAAAACACTGAGTTTAGTTTTATTTAATGAAGAATTTTACAATTTCCCTGTGTGAAATACTCTTAAAATTACCTGTTAAAAATGACAGAAAGGCTAACATAAATCATATATAGTTGTTCACTGTAGAAAACATGACCACAAGGGGACAGTTTCTCTCATGGGATATAAGAAGAAAATTCTGTTATGGATCATTATCAGTCAAGAGTTCTTGTAGTCTTATTGGGAGAAAGGAAGGAAAGAGGGAAAGACCCTGATATTAGTGGATGTTAGAAGTTGATACAGACATGATACAGATGGAGTTGCATGGCTATTTGAAGATAATTTCTGAAACAAATCTCTAACGAACAATTTGTTTATGGTTTCAAATTCCCTCGTCAAAATACGTGATTTAAAAAATTAGATTTCTGATGATGATTTTTAGATAAAACATCAAAAGCACAATACATGAAAGAAATAATTGACGAGCTGGATTTTATTAAAAAACAAACACACCAAACTTCTGGTCTGCAAAAGACAACATCAAGGAATGAGAAGCTATATACTGGGAGAAAATATTTGTAAAAGACATAAATAGGAAGATGCTCCTATCATATGTCATCAGGGCAATGCAAATTAAAACAACATTGAGATACTATGGTATACCTATTACAGTGGCCAAATCCAGAACACTAACAACACAAAATGCTGGAGAAGATGTGGAGCAATAGTGCTGGTATGAATGCAAAATGCTACATTTCTTTTTTTTTTTTTAAGATTTTTTTTTTTAAATTTTTTATTTTTTATAAACATATATTTTTATCCCCAGGGGTACAGGTCTGTGAATCACCAGGTTTAAGATTTTTTATATTTACTTATTTGACAGACAGAGATCACAAGTAGGCAGAGAGGAAGGCAGAGAGAGAGAGGAGGAAGCAGGCTCTCTGCAGAGCGAGAGCCCAATACGGGGCTCGATCCCAGGACCCTGGGACCATGACCCGAGCTGAAGACAGAGGCTTTAACCTACTGAGCCACCCAGGCACCCCAAAATGTTACATTTCAAAGTGCATTCAAAAATGCACTTTCAGAAGTTTTTGATTTTGATGAAGTCCCAAGAGTTTATTTTCGCTTTTGTTTCCTTTGCCTTTGGAGACATAAGTTGCTATGGCTGATATCGAAGAGATTACTGCCTATGTTCTCCTCTAAGATTCTGATGGATTTCTGTCTCACGTTGAGGTCTTTTATCCATTTTGAGTTTATCTTTGTGTACGGTGTAAGAGAATGGTCGAGTTTCATTCTTCCACTTATAGCTGTCCAATTTTCCCAGCACCATTTATTGAAGAGACTGTCTTTTTTCCACTGTATATTTTTTCCTATTTTGTCAAAGATTAATTGACCATAGAGTTGAGGGTCCATATCTGGGCTCTCTACTCTGTTCCACTGGTCTATGTGTCTGTTTTTATGCTAGTACCATGCTGTCTTGGTGATCACAGCTTTGTAATAAAGCTTGAAATCAGGTAATGTGATGCCCCCAGCTTTATTTTTGTTTTTCAACATTTCCTTAGCGATTTGGGGTCTCTTCTGATTCCATACAAATTTTTGGATTATTTGCTCCAGCTCTTTGAAGAATACCGGTGGAATTTTGATTGGAATGGCATTAAAAGTATAGATTGCTTCAACAGACGAATGGATAAGGAAGATGTGGTCCATATACACTATGGAGTATTGTGCCTTCCATCAGAAAGGATGAATACCCAACTTTTGTAGCAACATGGACGGGACTGGAAGAGATTATGCTGAGTGAAATAAGTCAAGCAGAGAGAGTCAATTATCATATGGTTTCACTTATTTGTGGAGCATAACAAATGGCATGGAGGACAAGGGGTGTTAGAGAGGAGAAGGGAGTTGGGATAAATTGGAAGGGGAGGTGAATCATGAGAGACTATGGACTCTGAAAAACAATCTGAGGGGTTTGAAGTGGCGGGGGGGTGGGAGGTTGGGGTACCAGGTGGTGGGTATTATAGAGGGCACAGATTGCATGGAGCACTGGGTGTGGTGAAAAAATAATGAATACTGTTTTTCTGAAAATTAAAAAAAAAAAGAAATCTTCCTACCCCCTGGATGTTTTAGTTTGTCACATGACTTAATTTGGCCAATAAAATGTAGATGAAATGAAAAAAAATGCACTTTCAAAGACAGTTTGGAAGTCTTTTACAAAACTAAACATACTCTTGTCATATGTTCCAGTATTGACAATCCTTGGTATTTACTCAAAGGAGTTAAAAACTTATGTCCACACAAAAGTCTGCACATAGATGTTTATAGTAGCTTTACTCACAATTGCCAAAGCTCTAAGGCAACCAAGATTTCCTTCAGTAGATGAATAGATATGTAAGTTGTGGTACATCCAGACAATGGGATATTATTCATTGCTAAAAAGAAATAAACTATCAAGGCATGAAATGACATGGAGGAACCTAAGATGAGTTTTACTAAATGGCAGAAGCCAATTTGAAAAGTCTACAAATTATATGATATTCTGGGAAAGGTAAAATTATAGAGGCAGTAGAAAGATCAGTGTGTGCGAGGGGAGAGGGTGGGAAAGGGATAAATAGTTGGAGCACAGAGAATTTTTAGAGCAGTAAAAAATACTTTGTATGATCCTATAATGATGGTACATGTCATTATATATTTCTCCAAACCCATAGAGAGTATATCACCCAAAGTGAACTATAATGTGGACTTTGGGGTGACAATGATGTTCATTGTAGGTTCATCATTTCCAACAAATGTACTACCCTAGTAGAGGTTGTTAATAGTGGGAGATACTGTGCATTTGTGGAGTCAGGGGTTATATGGATAATCTATTTTCTCAATTCAATTTTTCTGTGAACGTGAAACTGCTGTAACTTTTTTTTAACTTAAAAAAATTAAGGGAGCCTTATAATTTGAGTTATGACCCAATATTTTTGTCTTGGTTTTATTCTAAAAACTTGGTTTATTGATCTATTTACAACAGTACTGACTTGCTGCAAAGCATCTTGTCGTAGAATGGAGGATGCTAATCACTTACTCTGTGATCCCTTTGAGTCCTAAACAATCGTGATATCAACATAAGGAGTCTAAAAAAGTGCAGTTAGTATCTGTGGCTAAAACAAGGCTTCTTATAACTCTTTTTGAGTTGAAGATATCCAGGGTTCTAGAGAACTCAGTACAAATCTATACAGTCACAGATAGAGACTAGCTGTGGTTAAGACACTCTCTAACACAGACCTCTTTACTTTCCATGGGGAAGAGGTCTGTTCCAATTGGTGAGGAAATCTGTTGTCTTGGTTTTAGTCAAGCACATTTCTAATGTCATGAAACCCCTCTTGCTGAATTCCTGTGCTCATGGACTACCACCTGTCTTAGAAGTGAAATACAAACCCTGATCATCATAATTTATGTCGTATTTATCTGTAATGCAGACATACGGGAAAAAAGTAGTGTTCTTAATAGCCAGGCTGGTTTCTGTCAAGGATGCAGATTTTCAAATCTGATCAGTGTCAATCGATTTTTATGAAAGGTTTCTTATTTCTATGTCACTTTTAAAGAATCTTAATATGTCTCCACAAGTGGGAGATGAGCAGCAAATTTTGAGGGTTTTGATATGTAGGTGCAAGTAGCATAAGGCAAGTGTTTCAAGATGGGAAACTAATTAAAAAGTTAATAATATAATAATTTATCATTGGTGATCACAGCAAGATGAGAGGCTTGAAATGAGTTTAATAAATGAGCTGTTTGCCCACATGAACAATCCAATGTCTCAGCAGGAAGTCTATTTGCCCAGATGTGCAACGTGTTTATTCAGATATATTGATTTATAGGAATCTACGGGAACAATCAGAGAAGATATCTATTGGTCTAAGTCTTATCTTTCTACCCAAGATTGCCTTGGAACAAATAGTTATGTTGATGGAGGTATCCTCATTTCTCAGTCCTATTAGTTAAACTATGTGGATGCAGCTGGCCCCAATTCTCATACCTCTGTAATTTCTTCTCTAACTCTCACTGCTCCCCATTCCAATAAAGCATTTCTTGTGTTGGGAGATGACTCCTTCCTTTGTAATAAGTTTCTGATCTTCTCTTTTATAGGTACTTTTATAGGTACTTAGCTGTCAAGCATAGGTATACTTAGATTGTGTCTTTTAGAGGATAGGGTAATGATTAATTTTTTAAAAATTTCCACCTTTTAGATCAAAGCTCAACCCAATTCATAGAAGATTTCTCAAAATTTTCCTTTTGCATTTAAATCTGGCTACTTTTTTGCTTCCTTATCAGTCCCTGATCTTGTGGTTATCTTGTATTCTTAAACTAGTCTTCCCTGGATACAACAAATGCTTCTTGAGCATCTATTTTATATCAAGTATTATGTGAAGTCAGGTGTTTTTAACCTTGAATTCCATTTGAAACTTGCTGAAAGCTTAAAAATAAAATATTAAGGATCCCTTTCTAAAAGATTTATTTATTAATTTTAGAGAGAGAGAGAGAGAGAGAGAGAGAATGAGCCAGAGAAGCAGAGGGAGAGAAAATCTCAAGCAGATTCAATGACGAGTGCAGAGCCTGATGGCTGGGTTTGATCTCATGAATATGAGACTAGGACCTGAGCTGAAACCAAGAATTGGATACTTAACCAGCTATGCCGCCCAGTTGCCCTAAGAAGCTTTATGGAAAACAAACAAACAAACAAACAAACAAACTGATAGCCAGATCAACTCTCAGTGTTTCTGATTTACTTGATCTGGGCCATGGCCTAGGCATCAGAATTAAAAAAAAAAAAAAAAAATCCCTCCCAGTTATTTTAATTTTCAGCCAAGAGTAAGTACCATGGGATGAAAAACACATATGAAGGCTCAGGGAACTTAATGGGGGAAGAAATATCACGTGGATATTCACAATTATAATTGTTTGAATAAAATTGTAGGTGAGATAAAAGAAACCATCAGGATGCTATGAGAGCTTATAGCATGGCTACCTAACCTGTTAGGGATGTCAGAAGAGGAGGCCCTGGGACAGAATTGATGAATTGAAATTAACAGAATGGTAAAGGAATAACCCATGCTTTGACACTGAAAAGATCTCAATGAGTAAAGGGTCAGAAAGAACATGAGTGTGAGTGAAATTAAGTGGAATAAGATGCTGGCTGTAGTATAGCGATCACAATAAACAGTAAGTGAACAGGTGCTAAATCACTCAGGGTATTACAAGACAGTGATAGATTTTTTATTTTGTTCTGAGGGTAATTGGAAATGGATTTAAAATATAGCTTATATCAGACCTGGGGATAAAAATATATGTTTATAAAAAATATATGTTTATAAAAAATAAAAAATTAAAAAAAATATAGCTTATAAAGCTTCTACAATCAGGGAACTAAAGAAGTGATGTTTCAGTGAGGGGAGATGGGCCAGGAGGGGCTGAGGGAGCTAGGATCTAAGGATAGAAGGCTATTATAGACCATGTGGAAACTATCAAATTTGGGCAGGATTGGTAGAAGAGGTTATGGAGACAAATGGAAAGATTTGAGCTATTCATTGGTGATATAATCAGTAGGAATTCTTAGTGTCTTGAATGTGGCTATCTTAATAATTGGACTGATAGTGTAAGCACCACTAATTCTAGCTCTCTCATTCGATAATTATATCATTTTAGTTCTTTCAAAAAATTTTGAGTCAGACATATTAAGACATGACCCAAGCTCATTTAAAAATTCTTGAGCATTGCAAATATTCCAGGTACTGGGTCAGTTTATCAATATAATTTTTTGGATGTATTAGGGAGGAAAAGGGAGCGTGAGAAATTAAAACTCCTTATAAATATCTGATATAATTCTAAACTCTTCTTTTTAAAGCAAGCCAGTGCCAAGAAAGTTGTCTTTTCTGCTATATTCATATATTCCAAGTGAGCTCACAAGTGTGAGCATACTAGGTTGCCTAGATGCCAAAGTAGTCTAGCACAAGAGAGCTTAGATTAATTAAGATCATTTTGCTATAAATTAATCTCTTGGATTGAACAATTCTATTTTTCCAAAGAAAGCATAAAGAACAGGTCATTCTTCCATTTGGAATGAATATAAAATTTAATCTTTACCCTGTTAATGTCACAGGTTTGTAATGAACAAGATAATATTTACGAAAACAAAGTAATCTTTAGAATAGAAACAATTTAGACTCACTGTTGACTCCCATGAAAAATTTATTATTTACATATTAAGTATGTTTACTTAATATTGGAACATTGTATATCTTTCCTGAAGTAGATTTTAAAATAATATTTAGAAAACTAGTGAAGGTTGTCAAAGCTACACTGTTGCCTAGTACTGACTGCTTTAGCACATTTTTATAAATTCTACTCAGATATTTCATTAACTCTATTTAGTCCAAGATTTCTGTAGCGTGTAAAGATGATCTATATTCTAAGGCTGATTCTAGTCAGATTTGCATTTGCTAACTCAGAAAAGGAATATAAATGCAGGCTATAACAATAATGATGTATATGTGCCATTATATATTTGTCAAAACCTAAAAATTGTACAATGAAAGTGAGCTCTAATGTGAACGATGGACTTTGGGTGATAATGATGTGTCACTGTTGGTACATCAGTCATAACAAATGTACCGTTCTGGTAGGGGGGATAGTGGAGGAGGCTGTGGGGATTGATAGGGTGGGTATAGGGAAAATCTCTGTACTCTCTGCTCAATGTTGTCATGAACTTAAAACTTCTCTAATAAAGAAGTAAAATCTATTAAAAATGCAGGAAATATTCAAATTCAAGTGCTCTGTTGAAAAGTTTGCTAATGAGGTAGGAATCAGGACTAGGAAACACAAAACGGAATAAAGGTATCCCAGTCAAGAAGTTACAGGCCAACCATGGCATTATGCTATAGTATTAAAGCCCGATATATATATATATATATATATATATATATATATATATATATATATATATATAAATGATTCTCCTAGCCTATCTGTAATTGCTTATTTTTGTCTTGGCACTGGATTTGTATTTAAAAATCTGTAATTCTATAAAAAAGAATGATATCTTGCCATTTGTAGCATGGTTGGAGTTAGAGTATAATGCTAAATAAGCTAGTCAGAGAAAGGCAAATACCATATGATTTCATTTATATGTGGAATTTAGGAAACAAAACAAATGAACAAAGGAAAAAGGAGAGACAAAGCAAGAAATAGACTTTAAACTATAGAGAACTATCTGATGGTTATTAGAATGGAGCAGGTGAGGGGGATGGGTAAAAGAGGTGAGAAGATTAATAAGAGTACACTTAACATGATGAGCCCTAAGTAAAAGTATAGAATTGTTGGATCACTATATTGTACACCTGAAACTAACACTGTATGTTAAGTCTACTTGAATTAAAATTCAAAAACTTAAAAAATAAATGCTTAACCCCCCAAAATTTATTAATACTTTTGACCTCTTCAAAGATACACTATGCAATAGAACTATGTTATCTTCATGGGGAGATTGATATGGGGAGTGTGTGTGTGTGTGTGTGTGTGTGTGTGTGTGTATGATATGTGTGTACCTGTATGTATGTGTGTGTATGTGTGTGAGAGAAAGAGAGATTTTGTAAAGATTAAGAGAGAATGGATTCAGGACACCTGGCTCAGTTGTTAAGCATCTGCCTTCGGCTCAGGTCATGATCCCAGGGTCCTGGGATCCAACCCCACATCTGGCTCCCTTCTCTACAGGAAGCCTGCTTATTCATCTCCTGCCACTGCCCCTGCTTGTGTGCCTGCACATATGCGCGCTCTCCCTCTCTCTCTCTTTCACTCTGTCAAATAAATTTTTAAAAGTTAAAAAGTTTAATTTCAAATCATAGCTCTGCTCTTTTCTGCCATGTATCCTTAAGCAAAATTAGTTAACTTCACTTATATGCTTTTCTTATATATAAGATTGTGATAATATCACTACTTGTCAGGGTTGTGTTGAAGATTAAGTGATAAATACTTACATATGACTTAGCATAGTGAGTGGTACAAAATCAGTGTCATTCACTCTATGACCTTTGATAAGCCCCCTAACTACTTGGGGCCTCCATTTCTTCTTCTGAAAAGAAGGTCATTGTATGAAATTATGGTTTGATCCCTTCCAGCTAGAAAATGTGATGATTCTTTTCAGTACTAACTGGACCTTTAGGGAAACAATCCGGTAACCTCCTTTCTCATTAATGCCATTCGGTAAACAACAGGACTAAATATTCTACTAGGCTGGAAAAATCCAAGTTCTATAATATTTTACAGGTAGGTTTTCATTTCCCTCCTGAAAGTGTGGCAGATACTAGAATTCTGGAAATATAGAGAAGGCAATTTCTGTTAAATTTACTGTGTGGTAGGGGAGGGAGAGCATGTTTTACTCCTAGATAATTTTGCAAGTGTAGCTTCCCAAATCCCAAAATAAGACATAGTCCAAGACTCGAACTTCCAGATAAAATTCTGTATGCTCAGTTAAATTTGAATTTCAGATAATAAGTAATTTCTTAGTATAAATATTTTTCAAATAGTGCATGGGATATACACTAAAAATTATTATTTGCTTATCTGAAATTAAAATATCACTGGGAGGGCATGTGGGCTACTCATTTGGTTAAGTGTCAGACTCTTGATCTCTGCTCAAGTCTCAGGTCTCTGCTCCTGAGTTGAAGCCCTGCATTGGGCTCCACACTAGTATGGAGCCTATTTAAAACAAAACAAGACCAAAAATCCTGGGAATTCTGTATTTTTATTTGGTAAATCTGACAGCCTTATAACAACAAAATTCATATAGTATTATATTAAATTTCTGCCAAAAGTAAAAAAAAAAAATCCCAACTACCCTCAAATCTGTCCCCTCCTCAGTATCCCTACTACTGCCCCAATGGTTAAGACTATATTATAGACTGAATGTTTATGCCCCACCCCCCTTCACATATTGAAACACCCCTCACTTCCCACCTCCCCCACACTACCCTCCTCCCCACATATTGTGATGGTATTTAGAGATGGGGCCTTTCAGAGTTAATCAGGGTTAGATTACATCATGAAGTTGGGCTCTTCATGATGGGATTAGTACTTTATAGGAATAAACCAGAGAATTCTCTCTTTCTTGGTAGTGAAGCTCCAAGAGAGGAGGTTATTTGGAAGATGAAAGAGGGTACTCACCAGGAATCTAATCAACTGGCATATTGGTCTTGGACTTCCAGCTTTCAGAAGTATGAAAAGTAAATGTCTGTTGTTAAAGCCACACAGTTGTGGTATTTTGTTATAGCAACTCAAGCAGACTAATATTCACAGTACCATCTTTGAAACTAAAATTGACAAAAGCTTCCCACTCTCTTTACTTTAGTTTTGTCTTCCATTTTGTTTGATGGAAGTTTTTAATAAAGAACAGTATAGGGGCTAGGGGTGCCTGGGTGACTCAGTGGGTTAAAGCCTCTGCCTTTGGCTCAAGTCATGATCCCAGGGTGCTGGGATCGAGCCCCACATCAGGCTCTGTGCTCAGTGGGGAGCCTGCTTCCTCCTCTCTCTGCCTGCCTCTCTGCCTACTTGTGATCTCTGTTGAGTAAATAAATAGAATCTTAAAAAAAAAAACCACACACAGTATAATGATGAATATTTTTAAGCCTCAATAAAATCATATGGCTTTGCTGCTTTATATCCTTCAGTTTTTCCTCACTGTCTTCTAAATTCATTAACACAGAATAAAGGTGGTAAATGGTTATGAGAGGCCATCACATTTAAGAGTTCTATAAGATAGTCTCTGAAATAACAAGGGTCTGTCATTTCCTTCCTGTGGAACTCTTTATTTTTTGAGTCTCAATTTCCTTATTTGTGAAATAAAAATTAGAGTACTACCTTATATATATTTCTGTTACAGTGGTTGAATGGATGAAACATATTGATAGGTTAGAAATACTGAACACAGGGCTTGACACAGAGTAAAGTGTTAAAATGATATTACCTGTGATAACATCTTCATGATGTCCCTGCTTCCCTTCCCACCACATGACTATACTCTCCAAGTTCATCTGTCATTTTATCTTCCCACTCCTGGAACAAGTATACTTCTGCTAGGTCTCTCATCCATTTCAGATGCTGTTCTTTCTATCTGACATACCATTTCTTCTAGAATTCACTTTTCCAGGCAGCTACTGTATGTATGTATGCATGTATGTATATATATATATATATATATATATATATATATATATATATTACTATATATATAAATATAAATATATAAAATGCTATATATATAATATACAGTATATATTATATTCTATACATTATAATATGCAGTATTATATTCGGGAGATCTTTCCTTGACCTTCCATGAACATTAGCCTCTGTCTAGAAGTACACTGCCCAGAATGTTTTATTGACCTCTAAAATCATATATGAGAAAAATAATTTGCTAAGTCTTTCCTCTAACATGCTCATTCTGGCAAATCAGCAAGATACAGCATCTCTGAGTTCCCTAGATGCAGAGCCAAAGGCAGAAATTTGGGTGCATTACGACCATTGAGGAAGTTCTTTCCAGGAAGTGAGGAGTGAAGGAAGCAGGATAGGGAAATAAATCCAAGAAATTATGTGCACTCACATAAAGTCTGGACTTAGTCTGATGCTATGGGAGTAAGGAAGTATACTGGAATGTAATTTGTACCAGAGTTGTCTCACTGTAAGACAAGAGGCTGGGTTCTTGTATGCAGCTATCACAAGCTTCCTAAATAGGTGAGAACAGGGAAATTAGACTTGAACAACTTCCCACGGTGTGTCTTTCCTTTGGACAAGTGTGATTTTCCAAAGAAGGTCATAGAATTTCTTGTGGGTCATCTGGAGAGTGAGTACACTGTTCTCAAAAGAGGATCTGGGCAAGGCACCAGACATGTGCTATTCTTTTATTTTTTTTCATTTTTAAAAAAATATTTTATTTATTCATTTGAGAGAGAGAGAGAAAGCAAGAGATAGAGCACAAGGATGGGGAGGGGTAGAAGGAGAGGGAGCAGAGAGCCTGACATGGGGCATGATCCCAGGATCCTGAGATCATGACCTGAGCCAAAGGCAGACGCTTAACCTACTGAGCCATCCAGGGACCTCTCTACTAGTCTTTTAAGTGGAGAGAATTTAAGACCCTTCAGTTTAATAGCCTGATTTTACTATTAAAGAAATGAAAATTTAGAATGATTGATTTGCCCAGATCCAGTTGTATATTAATCTGAACTGGGACTAGAGTTTGTTTGGGTCCTCTATTTTCAAAATCAGAACTCTTTCTACTACACAAAAGAACACTTGCTTCTAAGGTTTTTCTACTAATGAATGGAACTGCATATACATTTACTTATTGCCATACTTTGACCCAATCTCTGGGTTCCTATGGCATGCTTGCTGACCTATTGCAAGGTACAGCCTTTGACCAAGGCAAGGAACTAAACTACCTGCCTTAAGTGAGTTAAGTTCACAATGCTCATGGAGGATAGTTTCAACTTGTTATTATTCCAAGGTTAATACCAACCAGGTTAATGAGGTCAAAATTGCATTTGTTGGGTCAGAGAATGAAGTGGTGTTTAGATGAAAAGAAAATTGTTAAAACTGACAGAGAGCTAATGATAATGAGATGCTTTGTGGTGTGATGGAGGAGAGAGATGGCTGTAACACTCTCTTAATGGAAGTTCAAATGATTTTTGCTGAACTTTCTCTTAATTCCTTTGTTCTTGCATAATGTATGATTTATCACAATTAAAACTCTGAGCACAGTGGATAAGCTAGGATTTTGAGATATGCCTTCAGACACTCTTTAATCAGTTTCAAGGTTTTGTTATGCATGAGCTCCCTTTCCTCTTGAAAATAAACTTAGGTAGTACTTATCAGTAAGTACTGAGGGAACTGATATTAGTGGAAGATACAGTGGAAAATGACAAATCCTGATTGTTAGGCAAATTATCAGATTCAATGAAAAAAATCACTTTCATAAGTTATTGCATTGGTGAGAGGAAGTATCCAAAAACAAACAGTATAATAATCTTTGAGACTTAATTGATCTTATAATATCTCTTTTCTTCATAAAATGGCACAACCTGTCACTTATTCTCATTCCCCATTACCTTACGCTCATAATTTTTTTCTTCTGACTATGTCCTTTTCAGGAAATCAACATCTTAATGCATATAAGTACTCTAGAATCACAGGTAGGATGAACTCCTGGCTCTACCGCATTGCTACTTAATAGCTGTTTGACCTTGTAGCAGTCACTTAACCTTCTCTGACCCTCAATTTCCCTTTTTATACATATATACAGTCTGCAGCTCAGTATTATAGTGAGGACTAAATGGGTTGCTCATATACAATTCTTAGGATGTAGTAAATTTTTGTTATTTTCAAAGAAAAGGATTGTTAGTATAGGTTTAAATCTGAAATATAAAACAATACTAATATTAGGAAAAAATGGATAAATTCTGCTGTAATCTTGGAGAGGGAAAAACTGTCTAATTATGACTCAAAATCAAAAATAAGAAGAGACTGGTAAGTTACACTTAAAAACAGAAACAAAACAAAAACAGAACCTTTGCTTGGCAGCAATCAGCATAACTAAAGTTAAAATAAACAAATGAAAAACTGTCAAACTTGAAAAAAAAAAAAAAACAGTTCTCTTCAGGGAATACCTCTAGCCACATGCTTCACTTCCCTCTACCTACTTCACTCTTCACTCTTCTCCCTACCACCCACATGATTCCCCTCTTTCTTGTTCTGTCTTCCTGGAACATTGTCTGCCTGTGCATTGTATTCTTTTTTTTTTTTTTTTCTAGAAGTGACTTATACCTGCCCCCTCTTCTCTCTTTCTAAACCTCACCAGAATATATATCCCTCTAAAAACCTAAATGGTTTTTATAAAGAGCATACCCTTTGCCCTTGACTCTGTATATTTCCATGAATATGACCAATCTGTATTGGAACTAATTATCAGGGGTTGTATGTTTTTCTTCTGATCCTGACCCATGTTTGAGAGAAATAAGAAAATGGTTAAAGGAAAAGGGAGACAGAACTTAAATACTTCTCCTGAAAGTTGTAAGAATCCTTCTCCTTCCAGAAATGGAATTTCCTCAGATGAGAGTGTAGACCCAGAGAGCTCCCCACACTGGATTCTAACAACCATTCCCTTAATCTGAATTGTACATCTATTGTTTTTCTACCTACAGATTAATAAGAATTAGGGACTCAATTTAAATGCTGGTCAAGTAGCATTTTGTTTTGTTTTGTTTTCATTTTATTGAATCTTATTTCAAGTAGTATTTGTATCCATTCCATTTTAACTTTCCTTTTTGTGAAGACAGTCACCCCATTTAACACTTGCATTTACATTCATATTCTAGCATGACTGTCCCTTAAACTAATCATTTATTGACTGTTCCCCAAAACTCAGACTTGCCCTTTACCTGTTTATGTGGGATTTTGATTGCCCAAACACCAAAAATGGCAGAGAATGAAGAATCCAGCTTCTAAAACATAATTAATATCAACCTGTTAAGTGTCCATTAACTTGCTTAGGAGACAACAGAGAGAGAAAAAAAATTTAATAACCAATTATTGGTAAACAGTTTTAGACAAATAAAAATATTGTTTTAGGAGGAGTCAAGATGGCGGAGAAGTACCAGGCCGAGACTACTTCAGCTAGCCAGAGATCAGCTAGATAGCTTATCTAAAGATTGCAAACACCTGAAAATCCATCGGCAGATCGAAGAGAAGAAGAACAGCAATTCTGGAAACAGAAAAACAACCACTTTCTGAAAGGTAGGACC
>NC_081558.1:48538464-48569492 GCF_022355385.1 Mustela nigripes
CTGGGGATAAAAATATATGTTTATAAAAAATAAAAAATTATATTAAAAAAAATATTGTTTTAATAGTTTTAAAACTTTGTAAGACTATACTTTTGTCTAATTTCTAGATAAAAAACTTACAGAGATTAATTTTTTGCTTTTATAAATCAAGTATTATTTAGTTCCTGTTATGTGCCTAAGTGGTGGAAATACATCAGAGAACCAAACAGATGAAGCTCTCCTACTTCTGCTGAGTTCATAAGACAATGGGGAGAGGTACAGTAATCATAATATTATATTAATGTCATATACTGTGTAAAGATGATATATACTAAGGACAAAAAAAAAAAAAAAGAAAGAAAAAGAAAAGTCAGAAAGCATAATGCAGTGGGGTAGGACCAGATTGCAATATAAAATGTGGAAGTCAGGGAGATCTTAATGAAAATGAGAGATCTAAGAGAACACTTGAAGAAAGTGAGAGAGTAAGCCCTATGGTTGTCTTGAGAGGATTAGGCAAAGTCCATTAGGGAGAATGTGCTAGCACATTTGGCTGGAGCGGTATGGGCAAGGAAGAGGAATTGAGAATATACTGCAGAGTGAGAGCAATAGTGAAACATGGACAGTGGTTGTAAGTCAGTTAGGTGCATTCTCCATGTCACATGGCAAGAAGGTAGCAATGTTGGATTTCAAACCAAAATTTTCTTGACTCCCTAAGGGCAGCTGTTTCTACACGGTTGAATCCTATGTATAAAGTTGTCCTTTTGTGTTAAGGATTTTGTTGACTCAGGGTTTGTAGTGTTGGAGATGGGAAAAGGATGGAAATACTCCTCACCAAACTGAACCTACCTCCAGATTCCTTTCCTCTTATCTTACTGCCACTCTCGCCTTCTCTGGCTTGATAGGCCACTAAAATCTCTGGAGTTGCTTCTAAATAGTTATAAAATTATACCATTAGTAAGATTTTGAGTTCAATTATCTTCATCTTTTCCTTTTCAATCTGTGCTTCAGATGCCTGTCAGAAACTTTCCCACCTTGCTGTCTGTAGTTATGTTTTATATTAAAGTACTGAACTTTGTATCAATCCAATTGATTTTGTGGAGCCAAATCTGTAGATTATTCCCAGTGAGGGAAAAGTGATCTAACTGGTACTAGGGTCATTTCCTTTGCTGCTATCATCCTTAGTGTTATGAAATAATTTAAAGAGAAATGTAAATAAAGTTCAGAGGAAAGCACAGAACTTCAGGAGAATAGCTCTGATTATGGCGTTAGTTTTAATGGAGCTTTGACTGAATTCTAATATAGCTTAGATGTGGGAGTTTCCTGATGTATTCAGTAGAGGACTTCATAGAGCTCACTGGTCCTTAATGTAGTTTGTGGTTCTTAACCTCCTTGGTAACTTACAGGCCCATGGACTACAAATTAAGAACCAGTCCTAGGAGATCAGTCCTGGAGAGATCATAAATGTCCTGTGCAGTTTGCTTATTACCTCTTTGATATTATGTGAAAATTGTATGCATGTTTATAGTCAGTATTTTTTAGGATAAGTCCATAGATTTTTTTTAGTTTCTTGACCCCAAATAAAGTAAGAATCAGATAAAACAACTCGCTGCTTTGGCAAAATAATATTTTAGATTTTTGTAGTAGTTCACAGTTTACAAAGCATGGATGTATTTACTTACCTCAATGTTCAGAGAACCCTATTCAGACACCACAAGCATAGTGTTTTGGATTGGGGCAAATTATGAGTAGTATGAGAAAACCATGTAAAAACATGGCTACTTAGAGGTTTTGTTGAGACTGGAATGTTTCTGTTACTACGATAAAGCTTCATAAAAGAGAAAACCAGACTCAAACTGTTTAAGAAATGAAGAGAATTGACTCAGATTACTTAAAAGTACTGTGGTAGTGTTGCATTTAGGTATAACTTGATCCACAAGTTTATTTTTTTATTAGGTTTTCAGCTTAATCACTCTTCTGAAAGAGTGTCATCTCAGTGGGTCAGCTTTCTCCTCAATTTGACTTCTGTCTATGGAAGTAAAGTCATAAAAGAGGAAGTAAAGAGGAAGAGATCTTTTGATTGCAGCATTCCCTGGATAACCCCAAGACGCACTCTCTTGGGCTAGCTCAGTTGTTCACAAGACAACTACTGAACTCACTCATGATGAACAGAGGGTTCCACAATGCTCATTGGTTTAGCTTGGTCACAGACTATTCTGGAGATGCTGAGAGTAGCATAATCTTCTCTGGGCCCTCCTAGACACCAAAATGGAAAACTAAGTCATCTTAGAAGGGAGAGGGACAGAGAGGGACATATGTGAATGCTGAGCATGTGGAAAAGTGATCACTAACTGAGGCCATGGACACATGGAAGAGATAAAGCGTTAATAACAAGGACAAGGGGGAAGAAAATATGGTGACAATAAGTAGTAGCAAGGCTATTTAAAATGAAGAAATGGAAACCCAGAGAATTGGAATAGTAACCAAAAATGCTAGTAAGTGGAGGACTTAGGGCTCAAACACAGAACTTCTAACCTCAAATTTATTGCTCTACTATATACTATCACTTTTACATAGAACCTAGAACTTAGATTGATAATCTTCAAAGCAACTTTGGCTGTACCCCTGGGAATAAACTGTGGGGTAATGAGTGGCATAGACCAATGGCCGCTGCTACTTTTAGTTTCAGTTCCAAATACAGAGAGTTCAGGGAGTGGCATGGTTTTCAGTTGCAGGGCACAGTAATGCTTTCCTCTTGTCAGATGCTTTTCAGCTGAGACTGTCAAAGGTCTATATAGAGATGAATCATCTCCTACTCAATAATTGAGGAGCCAGAGGCAAGGGGTGGTGAATTAGCCAAGCTACCCCTCAAGCTACCCAGATGGCCTTGGTCTCCAATGAATGGTTTATGGTTGTTTTCTACTATAAATAAGTACATGCACTCAGGAGCTTGAGAGTCCAAAGACCAGGAGTGACCCCGGGAAACTGTGATTAACTTTTCTCTATCTGGAGAGAGAAAATGGAAAAATTCAGTAGCAAAGTATATCTTTGCTAACATGACTCAAACCAACAGATTGAGTTCTGCTCCTGGCTCAGGAAGAACATGACCTTAAACATATTACTATTCCCCTCACTTTTAAGATGAGGTTTCTGGACTAGACCACTAGAGAGGCCCCTTTTAGCTTTAATAGCTTCTGTTCTCCGTTTTGAATCTCTATTCCTATCTCAGCAACTGGGGTATGGAGTAAAAAAAAAAAAAAAAGTATATATATATATATGATATTTTAAGATTTTTTAAAGATTTTTTATTTATTTATTTGACAGAGAACACAAGTAGGCAGAGAGACAGGCAGAGAGAGAGGAGGAAGCAGGCTCCTTGCTAAGCAGAGAGCCCGATGTGGGCTCGAGCCCAGGACCCCAGGGTCATGACCTGAGCCGAAGGCAGAGGCTTTAACCCACTCAGCCACCCAGGCACTCCGTAAAATAACTTTCAAAGAATAGTTCAGTGGCATTGGATCAGTGCTGCTTATACTTAATGTGCAAAGGAATCAATCAGAGATCTTGTAAACATGCAGACTCTGATTGATCAGGGTTCAGGGGGAGCCCAAGTGTCTGCATTCCTAATGACTTCTGGTTAGTACCACTGTGGCCCATTCCTAGCCTATATTGTGCACATAAGGGATAAAAATGGTTTAGAGTTCAATATGCTTCTAGAAAAATCCATCCAGGGAAGAGAACAGAGATGATGAAGAAGGGGATAAAAAAAGTGGTGACTGCCAACACAAAATTAGAGTATTTATAAGAGTTGAGACCTATACATTAAAAAACAAAACTATATTTTGACAAAAGCATTAATCCAAACCAAGAAACTATAAGAACTATTTAAATGAATTATTAATTTCTTCATAGCTGCTAGTAGTGATAGCTTATAAGGAGAACCACATCTAGTTCTCTATTCTTTAATTGGCACAACACTGTTTGAGAAATATGAGGTGGGCTTTAAAGCCTCCCTGCACTGGGCAGATGAGGGCAGTCCCCAATGCAAAGGTTTTATTTCTTAAGTGGTCTGGGGTTGTGCTGCCAGTTAGAGATGTATTGAAACTCCTACCAGTTTCCCTAATTTCTGGTCTAGTATACTTCCTGTTACATGGAACTGCTCCATAAACCAAGTCATTTCCTCTATGACCTACATTCTTTTTTTTATGTTAATGGAATTATTATATCCTTGCAATGAAATGCAAATAATTTTCCTTTGAGTAATAAACATGATGATCCTAAAGCTCTTTGGGTAGGCACCCCTCATTTATCTTTCACTATAATTTCAGTAATTAGCATGGAATGATCTAGACAAAAATTTGTGTGGAAATGCCCAACATAAGATCTGGCAGTGACTCATTTCACAAACCATCTTTTATTTCAACTATTCTTGTTCCCTGGGTCATTGATGATTTCACAATGAAGTTGCAATCCTTGCTTCATAAGTTCCCTCTTACATGTGTGTCTCCATAATAATAATTAGAGCTTAAAATAAGAGCATATCCTAAAATGAGTGGTCTCTCCTTTATTCGCCAGACCAAAGTATGATTCAAGATTTTCAAGTTTTTCATCGCCATTTTTATTCTGCACATCCTCTTTGTTCTCTGCAATGTTTTATTGACTCCTATCAGGTTGAAAAGAAGCATATAAGACAGGCAGCCAATGAGGATCTGGAAAGCATGTGCTGTGTGAATGCCACCTGGTTCTGAAGGAGCAGTAGGATGCAAGCCTGGGCATTGCTTTCTCCCTTGTTTCAATAGATTGTAGAAGTATGTTAGGTTACATATTGACTGATAATAATATCATATTCATCCCCTTAATTTGGAAGGGCACTGGGAGGAATACCATTCTATTGGCCATTTTCAGGTATCCTGGTTACTAATTCAAAATCAGTTTGATTCCAGGGAAATATTTTTGGTCATTAAAACCATTCTATTTGTAAGTCATTGGAAGATGGTTAGTAGTTCTCAAATACTGCTGAACTCTTTAAGTAAATGATATAATGATATAAATGATGTAATAATAATATTTGACAATACATTCTATATTTCATTCAGTTATAATTGCTTCCTTACTTCCTGTTCCTCTCTCTTCCCCTTCAACTCTAAAATTCCAATAGCTAGTGTAGGAATAAAAATTTGGATTTCTCATCATCCGAAGCAAAGTGCAATGAGACTACAATGATCCAGGAGCTTGGAGAAGGAAAGGGGAAGAAGGATGAATACTTACATAAAAAACCCTTCCCTTCTTTATACCATAAAAATGTAATCTTTTATGTTTGTAAATTCACCAGAGACGATGATATTAGCTTAGCTCCTCTCCATCTGGGAATGTGATATCCAGCTGTGTTTTTATGATGAACTTTCATCACAGTGAACATTCCAGATGCTCTAAAGGTTTAGATGTAATGGTATTTGATCTATATCAATTTGTCATAATGTATTCCATATTGAATTTTTAATCCCTCCCTTTTTTCTCTTAAAGATTTTATTTATTTATTTGACACAGAGGGAGAGAGATTACAAGTAGGCAGTGAGGCAGGCAGAGAGAAAAAGGTAGAAGCAGGCTCTCTGCTCAGCAGAGAGCCTGATATGGGGCTCAATCCCAGGACCCCGAGATCATGACCTGAGCCAAGGGCAGAAGTTTAACCCACTGAGCCAACCAGGTGCCCCTAATCCCTCCTTCTTAAAAAAAAAAAAAAAAAAATTGGGATATACTCCACCCTTTCTGGCTCCCTTCTGAACCACTGTTTCGACACAGTTATAGGAAAAATTACTCATTATGTTTTCATTAACATAAATCTATTTCTGTTTTGACTGCCACAACCAAGTGAAAGTTGTCAACAGTAAGCATATAGGTAAATTAAATCTCTTAAAGGTCTCCAAAAACCATATGCATTGTATTTCTAAGTTACAAGCCACATATAAAGCCAGCTTGGGATAATTTGATATTAAAAATTGAAAACCTAGATGTAGCTGGAGAGCTTGAGCTCAAAAGACACTTCGTTCTGCTAACTCAGAATGGACGGAGTATAATGGTCTATATTTTCATTCAATTTAATCTTTCATTGTTCAAGTATTCATTGTTTTGGGAACCTAGGAGTGAATAGGAGAAAAAAAACAAGTCCTGCCTGCATAGAGCTTGTGTTAGTATTATATACATTGTCTAAGAATACTGTGTGTGTATATGTAATCAATAGAGAAATGTTTGCACTCACTCGTACACATACATGCACACAGACACAAATCCATTTGATGTAAAAATCTCCTTTGTGTCTTCAGAAGATTTTTGAAGTACAGTTCTTAGTAGAAATATGGTTTTCAAAACTAACTCCAGAAAGTAGATTTCTTTCCTCATATTTGTCAGCTAGGCAAAAGAGCAATAGGTTTATAAGAAAGGGAATGAAAAGGAAGTTTTGATGAAACCGTACAAGTGAAAACGATTTGAGAAAAATTTATTTGGAAGCTTTATTAAATTTTTTATTGGTGCTGTAACAAATTACCAGAAATGTGTCTGGAAACAAGATAGATCTATTATCTTAACATTTCTGGAGGTCAGATATTCTAAAATCAAGGTGTTGACAAAGTTGTGTTCTTTCTAGAGACTCTAGGGGAAAGTCTGTTTCTTTGCCTTTCTAGTTTATAGAGGCAGCCTGCTTTCCTAGCTTTGTGATCCCTCCCTCATACTACACCAATCCTATGGAAGTCATTTTGTCTTTTGTGATTCTGACCCTCCTGTATCTCTCTTGTAAAGACCCTTGTGATTACATTGGCCCCACCCAGAGAAGCAAGGCTAATTTTTCTATCTCAAGATCTTAACATAATCATGTGTGTGAAGTTTCTTTTGCTGTATAAGATAACATACAGATTTGGTGGATGAATATGTAGATATCCTTTAGGACCCATTTATTCAACCTTGTATAGAGACTGATGCACTCTGTGAAATATTCAGGTTTTGACTTGAATATTTGTTAGTATGGTGCAAGTTTCTGGGGTCATGAATGCCACTTCTTGAAGACTCAGACTCCCTAGAAACTACACATTGTCTTTTAAACCACCTTTTGTTTGCGTTGCTATAGATGACATGACAATAAGAGAACTTTCTTATTTCATCATAAGCAGGAATGCCATGACATTGATCAGCTAAAATCAACAGATACATATTACTTTTACATTTGCCATTCATTAGGAATTATAGCTCTATAAGCACACACACACAGATGCACACATCTTCTTTTTTTTTTTTTTTATAGCCCTTTCTAGTAGTGCTCTCAAATGAAATTTGTTAGGTTGTTTAGCCGTGGACGTCTTTTAGACTCAATTAGAATTGCCAGAAATCAGTAATTAATTTTAATAGTATTTTGTATGTCCCATTAACTTACTACAGAAATTTATGTGTTTTCTTCTTTTGTCTGAATTTATTGCTTTACTCATCTGGGAGAATAAAATGCAGACAGTTACATAATGACAAAGTTAACTGCTTTTTGTAAAGAAATTTAAGGTTTTTCGTTGTGAACTTAATTATATAAATGGCCCTTTATCTTACAACCCTAAAATATGACAGAAATGAGTGGGAAAAGCTGATGCCATGTATCCAGTTTACATATCATGTTTACTGACATTCAGTTTTAAATACTGAGAACAGTTTTCAGACTGGAAAAAGTAGTTTTGAAAAACATGTTATAGACTTACCAAGGTCGGGACGAGATGGTATAGAACCATTTCTTCTTGCTTCTTCTCTACGTTAGAAATTTTAGATAGGGACACCTGGGTGGCTCAGTGGGTTAAGCCGCTGCCTTCGGCTCAGGTCATGATCTCAGGGTCCTGGGATCAAGTCCCGTATCGGGCTTTCTGCTCAGCAGGGAGCCTGCTTCCCTCTCTCTCTCTGCCTGCCTCTCTGTCTACTGTGATCTCTGTCAAATAAACAAAATCTTTAAAAAAAAAAAAAAGAAATTTTAGATATAACTAAATACAGTTATTAACCCTGGATGTAGTACAAGAGGCAACCAACAGCGGTCTTTGAAAGGTGGTAAGAAGGTAAACTAAAATTAGGGGCCCTAGAACTGGAGGATAAACACAGCCACAGAATATCTTATGACCCACACCCCCCATTCAACAGAAGAAGGGGGCTTAGATTCAATGTTTCTTGGCCCCCAAAGTAGTAACAAGAGGTAGCTCAGGTATCCCTATCCTCCATCCAAACTGAACCAGAGCCCCATGGAAAATAGAGAACTTGCAGGATTGAAAAGAAGATCAATTTAGAAATCTACTAACATAAGCAACCAGGGAAACACTTTTTCTCATCATACCTGAGACTTCTTCCTCCTCAGAGAAATGCTTAAAGCTGCTGTTAGCATTTGCAAGAGAGACATAACACAGACTAATTTGAGGAGCCTTCTTGTCACCATGGGCCTGAGATACCCTCTTACAGTGACATCAAGAAAAGTGAGGGGCATATCTCACCAATTGATGCAGGAAACAGTCTCCAGATCCCTGCAAGCAGGGGTCCTGCTATAGCAAACTTCCAACTAGGATGTCCCATCCATGCCTGAGAATGCCTACCTGCCCTGGCAGACACCAGTATAGGCAAACAGACTGAGAGGAAAGACCTAGCCACGGAAGGTGTCCTGACATGCAAGGTCTCTTTTTCCCTGTGGACCTGAAACTCTTCTTTTCCACCCAGAGCAGAGACCCTGGAGCACCTGGAGGTAGGAGAGCAACAAGAGTGATCCAAGTACAAATGGGTATCAGGCCAGAGAACATCTCCTTTGCTGGACCTGGCAATCCTTTCCTCTATCAGGAGACAGTGGCTCCACCTGAGTAAACTTCCTAAATTCCTCCTCAGGCAGCACTATTGGGAGCCCTAGGGGCATCAGACCAAAACAGTAATAAAACCAAAATAATAATGCCACAATTGCTGTGAAAATTAAACTAATAAGGAACTCCAGTCCACAGAAAAGAGTAGGACTATTGTTGGCTAAACAGGGTGACTGCCTACTCAAATGAAAGATTTAAACAGCGTCCAGAATCTCCTAGCCCAATAGACAACATGTCTAGGATAAAACTGAAGATCACCCAGCATACTAAGAACCAAGAAAATGAAAACTTGAATGAGAAAAGACAAATGACACACATCATCATTGAGATGAATCAGATGTTAAAATTATCTGAGGAGAATTTTAAAGTAGCTGTCAAAATCCTCAGTGATCCATTACAAATTCTCTGGAAAAAAATAAAAAAAGAAAAATCTCACATAAAATATAGAAGTTGTTAAAAAAAAAAAGGACCAAATGTAAATTACAAAAAAGAAAAATACAATACTATAAATAAATAACATTATGGGCAGGCTCAGTAGTGGATTGGAGATAATAAGGAATAGAATCAGTGAACTCGAGGACAAATCAGTATACTATATCCATTGAAAAACAGAAAGAAATTGACATGAAGAAGCAGAGGCAGAGAAGGAAGAGGAAGAAGGAAAAGGAGAAAAAGAATCAATCAATATAACCCACCATATCAACAAACTGAAGAAGAAAAATTATATGATTCTATTAGTTGACACAGAAAAAAACATTTGACAAAATTTAACACCCCATTCACTTTAAGGAGTCCAGCAAGTGAATGGTAGAGGGGAATTACCTTAACTTAATAAATAGTGAAAATAAATGGTGAAAGACTGATTGTTTCTCCCTTAAGATTGGGAACAAGGCAACCATGTCACTATCACCATTCTTACTCAATATAGTACTGGAGTTTCTAGCCATTATAGTAAGGCACACAGATTGGAAAGTAATATATTAAAATGCCCATTTGCCGGTGACATTGTTTCATAGAAATTCCCAAATAACCTATTAAAAAAAGGAGCCCTCCTATAAATAATAAGTGAGTTCAGCAAGGTTTCAGGATACACGATCAATACATAAAAGCGAGTCATTTCTGAATTCTAACAGTGAACATGCAGAAACTGAGGGAAAAAACCAAAACGAAGTAATACCATTTGCAACCACTCAAAGATAAGGAAACAGGTTTACTGTAAAACAGATTCAGGTTCTGTATGCTGGTTATTACAAAATATTGCTAAAAGAAATTAGGATCTAAACAAGTGGAGAAACATTCTCAGTTTAAGGACTGGAAGAGTCAACATAGTGAAGATGATAGTTACCCTGAGTTTAGATATAGGCTTAATACAATCCCAACAAGTTTTTGTTGTTGTTTTGTTTTGTTTTTATAGGCATAGAGAAGCTTGTTCTAAAATGTATAGGGGAAAGTACAGATCCTAGAACAGTTTAAACAATCTTAACAAAGAAGAAAGTGGTAGGAATCACTCTCCCTGATATCTAGGGATATTATGTTGTTACAGTATTCAAGACAGTGTGCTATTGGCAGAGGGATTAATGTATAGATCAATAGAACAGAATAAAGATTCCAGAAATAGCTCTGCACAAATATGCCCAACTGATTTTTGATACAAGTGCAAAAGCAAATCGATGGAGGATAGATAACCTTTTAAACAAATGGTGTTCGTGTAATTTAGACGTCCATAAAGAAAATAATAAACCTCAACCTAAGTGTCACACCTTACACAAAAGTTAACAAAAAATGGATTGCCTACTTAAATAGAAAATGTAACATATTAACCTTTCTAGAAAATAATATAGGAGAAAATATTCAGGATTTAGGTCCAGTCCAAGTCTTCATAGGCTTGGTAACAGAATTACAGTCAATCAAAGGAAAATTCACACACTTTGACCCCATAAAAATTAAAAGCTTTTGCTCTGTTAAGGTTCATATGAAGAAGATGAAAGGAAAAGCTACAGAGAGGGAGGATATATTTGTAAAACACATATTTGGCAGAAGACTACTATCTAGAATATGTAGAGAACCCTTAAAACTCAACATCAAGACACAACGAAACCACCACAACAAAATAATTTAATTGGAAAAGAAAATATACAGACATTTCTCTAAGGAGAACATGCAAGTGGAAAATAAGAATATGAAAAGATGGTCAACACCACTGGCCATCAAATAAATGCAAACTAAAACCACAATGAATATCATTACAAGCCTAACAATATTACTAAAATTTTTTAAAAATGACAACTATAAACGGCCTGAACGGAAAGAAATCATTCTGTCTTGTTGTAGGGAAGGCAGAAATGGTACAGCCATTCTGGAAAACAGTTTGTCAGTTTGTTATAAAATTAAACATGTAACCGTACTACCTAATAATTGTACTTTTTATATTTATCACAGAGAAATAAAAACTTATGTTCATACCAAAGATTATACACAGATATTCATAATTATTTAATTTGTAATAGCCCCAAACTGAAAACAGCTCGGATGTCCTTCAATACATGAGTGGTTTTAAAAAAATATGGTACATAATTTCCATGCAGTAGTACTTAGCACTGAGCAAAACAAAGATATATTGATTTAAATACCAACTTAGATGATTCTCCAGGGAATTATGTTGGATGAAAAAGGCCAATTCCTGAAGGTTACAAGATTACATACTGTATGATTTTATTTATATAAGATTTTTGAAATAACAAGATTTTTTTTAAATGGATAAAAAAATGAATAGCTTCCAGGAGTTGGAAATATTGGGGAAGGGTCAAGAGGGAGAAGGTGTTATACATGAGTGGTTTTAGGGATCCTTGTGGTGATGAAACTCTTCATTGTCTTGACTTTGGTTGTGGACAGACCCACATTAGTGATAAAATTGTATAGTATGAAACATACATAGGACTATAAGAACTGTGGAAATCTTAATAAGATTGGTGAATTATATTAATTTTAATAATCTGGTTGTGATATTATACTATAGTTTTGCAAAATGTTATCATTGGAGAGGCAAAAAATGCCCCTCGCCCTTATCTGTGTCCTAATCCCTAAAACCTGAATATGCCCCCTTAAATGACAAAAGGGATTTTGCTTATGTGATTAAGGGTGTAGGACAGGGAGATTTTGCTAAATTATTTAAGTAGACCCAACCCAATCACAATGATCCTTATAAGGGATGGAGGTAGAGGATTTAGAGAAGAGGATGTGAGGATGCAGGCCAACATTGGAGTGATGTAATTACTGGCTAGGGAATGTGAACAGCCTCTAGAAGCTAGAAAACACAAAGAAACAGATTGTCCCCCATAGTCTCCAGAAGGAATATAATCATGCCATCATTTTGCTTTTAACCTAATGAAAGCTATTTTGGACTTCTGGTGTCCATAATGATCAGGTAATAAATCTGTGCTGATTTAAGTTGCTAAGTATGTGGTCATTTGTTATAGCAGCAATAGAAGATCATATACTGCTTGAAATGTGTATATGCCCACATGAATCCTCTGTATTATTCCTTATAATTTCATGTAAATCTACAATTATCCAAGTACAGTTTTCAGTTACAGTATTATGAATCTGAACTGTCATATAAGCAATGCCAACTTGAGTTGTCTTGAAGCATGAAGCCAAGACAAAAATAATGAAGAGGTGGAAAAGAAATTTCTCTTGTTTGATAAGATTTATAAAAACTAAGCTTATCTTTTTTTAAATAAATATTATTGGCATTTGTATAGATTCCTTTCTGCAATACTTCCTGTCTTCCTCCTTCCAGTATGGTAAGTATGGTGATAAAATAAGGGTCATTGGGCTCAGATACTTCTATTCATATGCCAGGATCACCCAAAGCTTGTGAATTCTGTTTTTTTCTCTGTGAGTTGGAAATAAGAGTATCTCTGTCAAAGGGCTGTTCTAAGCACGTATTTTTGGGATTGTGACTATGGTATGTTGGTACCCAGTTCGATATATTTTCCTAGATTTTCCACCAGGACTCCTCAATCACTGTTTTCCTTCCAGCTACTCATCCTCCAAAATGTATCCACCTCTACAGTAGAAGCCTCTGAAATGGCTCTCAGTAATCCTTTCTCCTGGTATTCATGCTTTTTTTTTTTTTTTTTTTTTTGTAATACACTGCCTTAAGAGAGTATGTCAGAGTTATTATATATTATTGAATAGAGTATAGGATAATAATGGGATGTCACTTCAAATATTAAGTTATAAAACAAAAGAAAACAAAACTGATGGCTTAAATCATGGATGCCCTCCCTCTGGATCTTCTCACCTACTTGATGTCAAAAGTCTAAATAAGTATTTGTGGTAAATGGCATGGATATGTGAATAAATGCCTGATAAAACTGCTAGAAGTGTGTTTTTAACTATTTATTAACCCAGATTAATCTATTTTTGGTTGGCCTGTATTCAGAGTAATGAAATGAAATATTTTAGGCAAGGTTGATGATTGGGAGGGATTTGGGGGCAAACAGGAAGACTGCTATATATTCATACGTCTGCCCAGAACAAGTTTCTTTAAGTCATCTTTTTTTCACATTCTCTACTTTCTTTTAAACTTAAACCAAAGATTTGAGACACCTTGGTGGTTCAACTGATTAAGCTTCTGCTTACTGCTCAGGTCATGATTCCAGGGTTTTGGGATCAAGTCCTGCATGTAGCTCCTTGCTCAGCGGGGAGCCTGCTTCTCCCTCTACCTCTTGCTCCCCCTGGTTGTGCTCTGTCTCTCTCTCTCTGGCAAGTAAATCAATAAAATAAAAATCTTTAAAAGAAAAAAAAAAACGGACTTTTCAAAAGGATAAGTTACTTTTCTTTGTGTAAGGTAGTAGTGTCTGTACTGGGTGTGGGGTATGAGATGTTCCTAAAGTGACCATTGGTTGCCTGATTTGTAAAATGCATGCTGAAATTAAATATTTGTGAGATTAAAATGTGCATTCTCTTATCTTTTTTTGCTGTATAATAAGATTTATCTCTGAAATACCTATTGTCATTTGTCGTTTACCATCTTGGGAAAAAATAAGGTGACATTTTTAGATGTCTGAACTATTGTTATTCTGAGTCCTATGATAGACCATTTTTTCCTACACAGGGCCTCACAGACTTCATTCTGAGAGCTGTAGGAATTTGCTGCATTCAGAGTTCAAACTGGTGTCTATTTACTTCTGGAAAAATTTTAGAAAAAGGAAAATAAGACTAGTCACCCAAGATCTTTCTTTCTTCTTTGTTGTTACTATAGCACTGATGCCACTCAAAGTCTCCTTTGAAAATAATAATGTCTACCCATGCAGCAAACACTGATTTCCCTGACTGCAAATGAAGATTTTTGTAGTACGCTTCAGTGTTAATCATAATTTCAGTTAACATCTAAGTGTGGCTCTCTGCCAATGACAAGAAATATGCAAGCAATGAAAGACAACCATTGGTTGGACCTCTTCCTTCATCTGTTTTCAGGGTTTTCCTAAAGCTCCAAAGGTCTCCATCCTTTCACCTGTTCCATGCTTGGTGTAGTGCATTGTGGCCTTATGTTACTGGATGCCGTCATGAAATTTTGTGGCTGAAAAAGTATCTAAGGAGAGACAGGCTATCCTTAGTATTTGTAACAGTATCTGAAGGAGATATATACAAACAGTGAATCAGCAAACTGGGCAATTGCTAAGTGAATTTAGTAATAACAAATTTCTCTAAAATACCTTTTATGGCTGAGGGTTGGAATTGACATATTGTCTTTTCTGCCCACGGACCATTGGCCAGACCAGATCTTAGGCATGGGGCAATCTGAACAATGAATCTGGAGAACAGAAGCTAAAACCTTCCTTTTCTTCCTATTTGGTGGTAGGTTTAAAGGAGTGTGAAATATTTACACAACTATATCAACTATTTGTCACTGACTTTCAGGAACCATAGAGAAAGAAGAAGAAAACTGATATTAGTGGCCAAAATGACATTTGAAATTACCGGTTTTATTCTTAGATTTTTTCAAATAAGCCAGAGTGCTTCTTCAAACTTCCAAATTTGATAGCAGCCTAAAAGTATAGAGAATATTTTCTAAATTGCTAATTAATATACTTTCAATGTATAGTCTGTACACAGGAGGATCTGAGGCCTTGTTTGAACAAAATTCTTATTAAAGGTGTTAAATCACACAAATAAAATGGTGCACTAATGATATAAATTTACTGCAACTTAAAGCTAGTGAACTTTGTGTAGGTATTTTGTCAATAAAATTAAGTTAATGAAAATGAAAACAGATCAAATGTAAGTTAATTGAAAAAACAGTTTTAATTAACCCTAATTTAGTACTACTGTTCTCACCATATTTACCTTAATGATAAAACTGTACATAAATTGTTTATAGAGAATTCTGTGATGTGAGCTTAGTGACATGAGTTATGAGACTGTAAAAGAAAGTATTTTTCCATTTAGATCAATGGACTAGTGAGTGATATTCAACTTTATAGCTGTTACAGAATATCTTATAAATTGATTTTTGTCACCATCTTAATACCATGTTCATCTGATGTAATTATATTAATGCCCTAATACCACATTTGTGTATAATGTATGAGAGACTTTCTCTCATTATCACAAATCTACAACTTAATCTTAAAACCATCCATTTCTCCTTTTCCAGCTGGCCAGGACGCAATGCTGGCCTTGTTGAATGAATGGACAAACCACCTTTCTAGGTCATCAGGGCAGTAGGAAAGAGAAGGACTGGTTATCCCAGATCTTTTTCAGTTCTCTTCTTCCAGGCTCATTTTCTAAGCTTAAACAAGGATGCCAACACAACATCTGGAGGCCAGAGAATTAGCAGAAATGTGTTATTGCCAGATTGCTCTGTGTGTTCAAAGGCATATATACTCTATTTTTCATGTGTTTTCTTACATACTCCTCTTTAAACATGAAACACCCATCTTCAACATTTTCAAATGGCCAAGTTCCATCTGCCCATCATTCAAAAGCAAAGGTGGATGTAACTGTTTTCTAAATGTCCTTGTAATTTTTGTGTATGTGATATATTAGATTTTATAAAAATAATATTGCATCTCAAACTTCTCCAATACTCAGTAAATTAAAACAGTAATCATTTATTACTGCTCATGTATTTTTGGATAGGTGGGCCTTCAGCTGGTGGAGACAGCATTTTTCTTACTGCAAGTCTATAGGTTAGCACATGTCATTCTCATCTTCCTCCTTCTGAGACTATTGGATTAAATATTGCATGTACTCCTCATGATGGTTACTGAGTGGCCATTCAAGTGTGGTTCTAAATGAGGCTCAAGAGGACAAGCAGAAACATCAAAGACCTCCTGAAGCCTATTCTCTGGCCAAAGCAGATCACAGGCCAAGTGCAAAGTCAAGAGCCCAAAGTCGCATGACTCGAAGGCAATGATGAGGCAATGGTAAAGCTGTGGATTCAGGACCTACTGACATTTTGGGGCCATAATTATAACTCACCATCTGCCTCTCTTAAGCAATATGATTATTATGATAGTTATCTGGATGCCTATTTTTCTATGTTATGTTACTACCTATTTCCATTGATTATTTTATTTGCATGGTGTCATAAACATAGTGTGGTCTGAACACTAAAGAAATATACAAGTCCACCGACTTTATTCTTTCTATATATTGTTAATTACATATAAGCTCATATAACCTATTCTTTCTATAAGGACAATTATGGAGGAGCCTGAAGTTTTTGCATAGTGTTACTCTTCAATCTCACTTTACTTCTGGGAATCATTGTGTAGAATTCAGCAAAATCAAAATGTGAGCGAGTCCTGTAATAAATATTTATTTTCTGAATTAATGAGGTTATACCACAAAGCTTTTGAATTTTTAAAACTTAGTTATGACTAATGTCTATCTCTTATGTATACTTTAGCTCTGTTACTTTATATTCACAGATTTTGTTGGTTGGAGAGGGGGAAGATGGCTGCCAACACTGAACTCATTTTAAAGGAACTCATTCACGGCCATAGCGTAAACTTTTTATTCTCATTAACATTAACTGATCTGTTTCTATTTATATACTTCTTACTTTTAGCTCTCTTTCCCCCTTGATGGTTGTGTTTCCATGTCAAAAGTGATTTATAATTTTATCAGATTCATAGATATCTGGGTAAAATATCTGAGATACTTTAGCTAATTTTCTGTGTATTAATCTAACAACAGAAGAAAAATTAAAAAAAATATATTTATGGATCAGGATTATTTTACTTGATTTTTTCCAAAAGAACTCTGTCTTTCCTTGGCCTAATATTTTATCTTTGGTGCAATTATAAATGTTCACAAATTTGAGCAGCTATGTTAATGTATTGGAAAGCTTTAAAGTAGAAAAAAGAATGTTAAGTTTAGGGAGAAAACAGTTTATTCTTCGTACTAGATGGTTTGTAGTAACTGGAATAAATTTTTAAATTAATAAGAGGAGATTAAAAATTAACTTTTGTCCATAAAATATTTGTTAGTCTAATGGCCAATGAATATTTAATGAAGCTAAATAAAACATCAACAATACAGAGTATCCTAAGCTGTGAATGTTGATTCTTTTTTCAATTTTAGTGTCATAGTGCTATATACTTTTCAATACAGACACAGATGTAAAAGTGCTTGAGAACTGCATAGTGTATTTTTTTCTAATTCTTTCCTTTTTCTCTTCTATAACCCTGTTTTACCAAAGTATACTATTTACCCTGCCTTGCCATTAGATTACACTCAATATCATGAAGACAAACTGATGATTCAACTAGAATAAACTTCATAGAAATTAGAATTAGAATTAAAATTAAAATTAAAATCCACTGTTCGCGAATACTATACCTGGGGAGTAATAGGACCGAAGGGAAATTTCCACCTGATTTTACTTTCTTCCAAATCAAAAACAGAAAAGGTTTGGCTTGCTAGGTAAGATAATGTTCTCAAATAGAGTTTTGTACTATTTGAGCAAATTGATTTTTGTGGAAATGGATTGTGGTATAATATACTTGATAAAAAAAGCAGGTTGGACTTCTGCTCTTTGGTCTTTAATCTCATCATTTTTTGCACACTTCTCTATCTAAACCGTGGGCACTGAAATGGCAGGGATTATGCCTTACTTTGCATTTCCACACATTCAACAGTGCCTGGCATATAAGAGAAATCCAAATAACATCTGTCTAACAAGTATGTTTGTTTGGTGGTCTCCTGTTACTTTCTAACTTTTTTGACTGTTGTGTGTCATTTACTCTTTCTTTTTTTTTTTTAAGATTTTCTTTATTAATTTGACAGACAGAGATCACAAGTAGGCAGAGAAGCAGGCAGAGAGCAAGGAGGAAGCAGGCTCCCCACTGAGCAGAGAGCCTGATGCGGGACTCGATCCCAGGACCCTGAGATCATGACCCAAGCCAAAGGCAGAGAGGCTTTAACCCACTGAGCCACCCAGGCGCCCCTCATTTAATCTTTCTGATCATTTTAGCAGACACTCTTGGTTCTTACCTGAAACCTTGCTTTGCTTCCACTTTACTTTTGGCAGAATCCCAATTTGTTTCATTTCTGCCAGACCCTGTGACCAGGAAAGATTATAGATCTTTATCAAGTTTAAGTGAATCAGAGATGAAATCTGTTCTCCTTACTATTGATTGGTTTGGGAATAAGCATTGACTATGAGCATGGCCAATATGAACAATGAAACAACCTGAATAGTTAGGTTGAACCTTGGGCAGTTGTCGAGGGAGGGTGATGTGTGGAAGATTTTCTGTGGATAAAAGAGATATAAATGAAACGTGCCTCTCTTTCCACCGGGCATTGTGATGTATACATATTACATCTGGAACTGGTGCATCTGAAAGGCACTCAAGTGCTAAAAATGGCAGAGCAGAAATTTGACAGAACTTGAATCTTTGCTGTTTTTAAGGTATTTAAGTGTAATTGATAATAGAACTGACCTGTGTGCAATTTCTAGAAAATGCCTCATGATTAAACTAATTTAAAGTTAAATTTCTGTTTTCTTAAAGTCTGGTATATAACCAAACACTTTGCTAAACTCTGCATTCTTCAGGTTTATATAACATTGAGTTTGCTTGCTCCTTCTAATTCTTTAACTGAGGGTTTTCTCTATGTCTATTTTGTTTTTAGGCTTATCCCAAGATTTTCTTCTGGATCTTCTTCTCCGCTATGTGTTCTTGGTCACTTCATCCCACAGTTTTTTGTATTTTTTTTTAAGATTTTACTTATTTGTTTATTTGTCAGAGAGAGACAGAGAGAGTGAGCGTGCGCAAGCACAGGCAGGGAGAAGGGCTGAGAGAGAGGAAGAAGCAAGATCCCCACTGAGCAGGGAACCTGTAGGACTCCATCCCAGGATCCTGGGATCATGACCTGAGCCAGAGGTAGACACTTAACCAACTGAGCCATCCAGGTGTCCCCATCCCACAGTTTTATTTACCAACTTTATTTTGATAACTACTAACTCTTTTCTAAAGTTTTGACTTCTCAACTTAGCTTCAGACTCCAACTTCTTGTAAGGCAAAAATGCTTGAAGTTTTACAGATTTCCTCCCATTCCTGAGTTCATTTAAGAACACAGGATCTTCAAGGGGCACCTGGGTGGCATAGTCAGTTAGGTGTCCGACTCCTGGTTTCAGCTAAGGTCATGATCTTGTGGTCACTGAATTGAGCCCCACATTGGGCTCTGCATTCAGTGTGGAGTGTGCTTCAGATTCTTCCTCCCTCTCCCTCTGACCTTCACCACTTGCAGGCTCAGTCTCTCCCTTAAATAAATAAAATCTGAAAACAAACAAACAAAAACCTCATGATCCTCCCAATCTCATGCTGGTTCTGCTCTTGTCTTAGGGAAGAGCTTCCTCTGTATGTTTGTTCAAACTTGGCAGTCATTTTTGGTACCTTCTTATTTCTCTCTTCACTCTCTTTAGGTAATGAGCAACGGGACCCTGATATTTCATCTAAACTATTTTCTGAAATCACTCTCTTAATTTCATTCCTACTGTACCATCCAGTAGGTGTTGCAGATTTACAGAGTGTCTGGGGTCGATGTACAAAATAATCTAAGATGAGTTTAGTTTTCTTGCCTTTGAAATTCAACTCTTATTTTCTCTGATTGTTTTTATGATCTGTGAAGTATTCTGAAGTTTCTCTATAATATAGAATTACATCCTGAATCATAAAATACATATCTGCACATCCTTAGATTCTTTAATATTTGCTCTTCAGATTCTGCTTACCCTTCAATTTTTTACTATTTTTTAAAAAGATAGCACTTGACATTTTTTCATTTCTACATACCACTATATGACTGTACTTTTAACATTTTTCTCACAATAATTGTATTTTATTTAACTGAAGTAACTTCATAAAAACATATCACAAATGAAAATGCAGTATCAGGAACCAAAAAAAATATATATATATATAGCTATACCAGGTGCTACTCTAAATGTTTATATAAGTTAATACATTTTATTCTCACAACAGCTCTTTGTAACACTATTATTATAACCTCTGTTTTGTAAATAAAGGAAATGTGGCACAGGGTGTGAAATGGCTTGTCTTTGGTCATACAGCTCATAAGTAGTAGAATTGATATTTGGAAATAGGCTCTAGAATTTACCATTTTTACATACTGCATACAGTGGTGACACATTTCACTATCCCAGTGTGTTCATCTTTCAGGGTTCTATGATATTTGTGAACTAAAAATAATAATAATTATAATAATAATTACCAGATATAGTAACCAGAATTCAGTTTCACTTAATTAAAAAAATATAAGTCAAACAGAGAACCGTCAATTATCTTATGGTTTCACTTATTTCTGGAACATAAGGAATAGCATGGAGGACATTAGGTGAAGGGAAAAATGAAGGCAGAGAAATCAGAGTGGGAGAAATCGGAGTGGGAGATGAAACATGAGATATTATGGACTCCAGGGAAGCAAATGGAGAGTTTTAGAAGGGAGAGGTGTCGGGGAATGGGTGAGCCTGGTGATGTATTAAGGAGGGCACGGATTGCATGTAGCACTGCATGTAGCACTGGGTGTTATACACAAACAATGAATCATGGAACATTGCATCAAAAACTAATGATGTACTGTATGGTGACTAACATAACATAATAAAAAAACCACCAAAAATAAATTGAATTCATAACAATAATCCAATGAAAAGATTTGAAGATTAATTCTATCATTATAAAAAAATTGCATCTAAATTGAGGAAGGGATGCCTCCAGTTACTAAATAGTTTTGTTTCTAACAGTGCTTTAGGAAGTTTTGTACTATGGTGTCATTAGTATCCAGGCACTCAGAGAGGTAAGTATTTCCTGGCCCCCAGCTACATAGTACAATTCAGTCAAGCAAAGAATACATTTTAGTATCTTTATATCTAAAATTTAAACATCATTCTGAAGTACAAGTGAAGTGTACTTTTAATTTTATTAAAAATACTGATCATTACTGAATCTGTTATATGATGTTATCATGATGCTACGTCCTACTTTGGAAAATACAAAATCCTTTCCCAGCTTGGATAAGGTGTGTTCAGAGCCCTGGTTGGCCTTTATGTAATTTTTAAAGATTGGGTACTTCTGCTTCTTCCATTCATGATAAGAGAGGTGGTAAGCTGACAGAAACAATTTCTTTTTATTTACTGGCCATTATGGTTATAAAATACTGTAGACATGAGCCTAACATAAATCAGTTTCCCTCAGATGAATGTGCCTCTGGAGAGGCTTTCTGCCAAGGTTCCTCACCTCGACCATATCTCTCTGGAGTATTCTTGCTCTGTCTTTGGCAGCCCTTCTGAATTTATTTTGCTTTTAATTCCAAATAGTCCTCAATCAGAAGACAAATAAACAGAGGCTTAGAACTTTAGAGTTGAAAGGGACTTTAGAGATTATATCAGTTAGATCATCTGTATCAGGGCTCTTCGTGCAGCAAGCAACAGAATACATGTCTCAAACTCACTTAAGCAAAAAGGGAATTAATGGTCTCTATAAATTAATAGTCTGAATATAAGTCAAGCTTCAGGGAAGGCTTGATCTAGTGGCTCAAAGTCCCATTAAGAACTATATCACTTTCACTCTTTGTTTACAGCATATATTCACTATCAGGTTTTCTATGGTTTCCATCATGAGGTGGAATGCATCGAGTTACTTTAGTCAGAGCTCACCCTTTCATTTGGAAGTACAACCAAGACCACCCAAACTACATGGCTTCTCCACAAATGGAGATTCACAATGCTAAAAGAAGTGGGGAAAATGGATGCTTGGAAGGAAATCAAAAGATATCTATGTTGTCAACCCCCTTTTTCAGATGAGAAAGAGAGGTCTCCAGATGGCCAACAGACACATGAAGAAATGCTCCACATCACTCGGTACAAATCAAAACCACAATGCGATATCACCTCACACCAGTCAGTGGCTAAAATTAACAAGTCAGGAAATGACAGATGCTGGCGAGGATGCAGAGAAAGGGGAACCCTCCCTACACTGTTCGTGGGAATGCAAGCTGGTGCAACCACTCTGGAAAACAGCATGGAGGTTCCTCAAAAAGTTGAAAATAGAGCTACCCTATGACCCAGCAATGGCACTTCGGGGTATTTACCCTAAAGATACAAATGTAGTGATCCAAAGGGGCACATGCACCTGAATGTTTATAGCAGCGATGTCCACAATAGCCAAACAATGGAAAGAACCTAGATGTCCATCAACAGATGAATGGATAAAGAAGATGTGGTGTAAATATATACAATGGAATACTATGCAGCCATCAAAAGAAATGAAATCTTGCCTTTAGTGTCAATGTGGATGGAACTAAAGGATATTATGCTTAGTGAAATAAATCAATTGGAGAAAGACAACTATCATATGATCTCCCTGATATGAGGAAGTGGAGATGCAACATGGGGGTATTGGGAGTAGGAAAGGAATAAATGAAACAAGATGGGATCGGGAGGAAGACAAACCGTAAGTGACTCTTAATCTCACAAAACAAACAGGTTGCTGGGGGGAGGGGGTACAGGAGAGAGTGGTGGGGTTATGGACATTGGGGAGGGTATGTGCTATGGTGAGTGCTGTGAAGTGCATAAGCCTAGTGATTCACAGACCTGTACCCCTGGGGATAAAAATACATTGTATGAATCATGAGAGACTATGGACTCTGAAAAACAATCTGAGGGGGTTGAAGTGGCGGACGGGTGGGAGGTCGGGGTACCAGGTGGTGGGTATTATAGAGGGCACGGATTGCATGGAGCACTGGGTGTGGTGAAAAAAATAATGATACTGTTATGCTGAAAATAAATAAATGAAAAAAATACATTGTATGTTTATTAAAAAATTTTAAAAAATTAATAAATTTTTAAAAATCTTAAAAAAATAAAAAGATAAAAATAAATAAATAAATAAAAAAGGGAGAGGTCTCTGAGCTACAAAATGGGAAAAGAGAAACATCTATTCCACAAACTGAATTTATGTGACCAGAAATAAATACTAATTTTATTAAGCCAGTGGAATGTCAAAATTAACCCCTAATAGTGGGGAAATGCAGATTTTGTCCATTTGATCATCTTTTCAACATTCATTTTGAGCTTAAGTCATTGAGCTAAGTACTGGGGATGAACATACTCTCCGCTTTTACTCATCCAGAACACCTACTTTGAATCTTAATTTCTGGTTTTTAGACTCCTGAGTTATTGAGCTTTCTCACTCAGCAAAATGGGGACAATGAGCAATGTATATAATGATGAAACAGACCATTCACTGATTAGTTGGACAGCACATGAAGACATAGAGTTCTAGCCACCTTTCCTCCTGTGTTGGGCACATAACTTCTTGCATTCTCCTTGAAGTAGTACAAAGAAGCCTTTTTGTTTTGTTTGTTTGTTTTTACAGATGAGGAATAGATTGACATGCCTTTTTAGATGTTGTTAGATCACCCTTCCCAGGAGATGTTCAACTAGTGTCTGAAGCTACCAGCTCTTTTTTATGGGAATCATTTACTCAGTAATATTTACTGAGAAACTATTTTGTGTCAGGCAGTTGTATGGGTAATTGGAGATACGTGTGAACAAAATACAGATAAATTCTGCCCTTTCTTGTATTTATATTATTATAATGACACAAAAAGAAAATAAATAAAACATAAATAAATTAAATAAATAAATAAATAAAATATATTCATATCAAATGGTATGAGTGCTGTGGAGTTGAAGTTGGAAAAGGGGATAAGATGGGTGGTATCTAATAGATTTTGCTGTGGTTAAGAATCTAACTGATACAAGTTTTCAGATTGATGTCTGATTTAGTTGTATGGTTCTGTAATTCTAGGACATAGTTTCCCTTGTTATGGAGATTCAGTACAGTGAAATAAGACCTGAAGTGCTGGTTTGTCTCTAGGTAACCCTGTTTTTTAAGAGGATGCCTTCATATACCTATCTCCCTCTTCAAGTCTTTTTAAGATGTCATTATTTAAATACGTGTATGCTGACCAATTCATTTACAGTGGTATTACATTACCTGTCCTCTATGCCTTATACCCCCAGTGCTTACTACTTCCTAACATATAATATATTTATTACATTTCACCTGTATTTTCTGTCTCTTCACAAAAGGATTTAAATTGCACAAGATAGGGACAGTATGTCCCTTTTGATTGCTGTATTTCCTGTACCTAGAACATAGTAGGCACTCAATAATACTTGTGGAAGGAAGACCAGGAGGGGCAGACGCAGTGGAGCATAGAAGTAGGAACACATGTTTTGGAGATTCACATTCTTCATTCAGGCATGCCCTTAATCAGTGCAACCTCTTTAAGCCTTAGTTATTGACACTGAAATGGACAGTCAGTAATCCTGTTTTCCTGAAAAAAAAAAAAAAATCATTGTAGGAGTGATACAAAATAAGTATGTCAAGCTTGTAACTTATTTCTTACCCTAAGAAATAAGAAATAGGGTACTGTTACTGTTGATCATATTGTGCTAATACTATTGTTTAATTATTTGACAGATATTTGTTGGATACCTCATAATGTTCTAGGCACAGTGCTAGGCAAATGCTGAAAATCAGCAAACTGTAAGATCCTCTTTCCTGGCCCTGTAGTGAACTCTGTTTCAGAGTTCTATTTCCAGTTGTGCTATCTTCTAAAGTAATGAGTCTGGGGCACCTGAGTGTCTCAGTCGATTAAGCACCCGACTCTAGGTTTTGGCTCAGGTCATGATCTCAGGGTTATGAGACTGAGCCCAGCACTGGGCTTGGAGCTCAGGGAGGAGTCTGCTTGAGATTCTTTCTTTCAGTCTTCCCCAGCCTCTCCCCCACTCATGCACATGCATGTGTGCATGCTCTCTAAAATAAATCTTAAAAAATAATAAAGCAGTGAATCTTATATCTGGTTATGAATTTCAAGACCTCAGAGGATTTGCTAAGTACACAGCTCCATGGGAATGGAGAGGCCCACCTGGCAGTTCTTATAGATTAGATCCAGAATGGAGAAGGGTGAAAGTATATTTTCAGCAGTTTAGGGATGATCTGTTTTTAAAAGTAGCTGCTCTTTAAGACAAAATTTTAGGAAACTTAAACCTACCCTAAAATATACTTAGTGGTTGTTTTAAAATTGCTTCAGAAAGTTGTATTTTCACTCTGGCCATGAACTTCTAGATATTGTTGTTTATTAGAATCAAGGAATCAATCTTAAAGAACATTAGTGGTGATGGTGGGAGGTTTTTAAGAAGATTTGGAGGAGGGAGAAGCAAGGTATAGCTAACTTTCTAAACATTTTAAGTAATATTTGATAAAAGATCACTTTCTTACGTCTAGCAGGGAGTTAGTTAACTATTAATACCTTTTCCAATTTTGAGGGTTTTTGAGCAAAGGGAAAAAGAAAGAGAGTGAGGCAAACCAAGAAATAGACTCTTAACTATAGAGAGTAAATTGATGCTTACCAGAAGGGAGGTAGGTAGGTGATGAGGATTAAAGAGTGCCCTTGTGATGAGTATTGGATGTTATATGAAACTGTGGAATCACCATATTGTACACCTGAAACTAATATTACATTGTATGTTAGTTAACTGGAGTTTAAATAAAAACTTTTTAAAAAAGGAAAGAATCTATGGTCCCTCTAAAAATAGTGAAGAATTTGGAAAAAAAAGAAACAAACAAACAAAAAAAAAACCTCCCTGTTATGCCAAGTGGGAATCTTTCATGCTTAGGCAGTTTGGCTCTAGGGCTGCAGAATGCTCTGGGCTTTCTTGGAAACTGCTAAGAGCCAGCGAACTGAAGGGTGTTTTCTTTACTTTTCATATCTTGAACTTGGCATAATGCAGCCTTTGGGCAAAATACATCACATTCAACCTAGAAGTTTTGGTCTTAACTTTGGTGTCTTCTGAAATTTTGTTTCAAAAGAGATTCAACAAGATTTTTCTACTCAATTAAAATTTTCATCTAGGTAAACTACATGGAAGGAAATGTCAGTTCTGAATTCTTTTTTAAAAAATTATTTTAAGAATAAGTTATCTATCAATTATCCGTCTACCTATACATATAGGTATTTAAGATGAGTTATTACCTGATGAGGGAAGGTAGTAATTGGACATTCAGCTTTGTCAGAGGAAGGAAAGAGGTAATTTATTGATGGAGCAAGTAACTATGAGCAGAAAAAAAATAAATGAATATGAGAATTTTGTCTCCACAAAAGAAAATAACAACTTTACAAAGAAAGAAGATGATGTAGGTGATAAGGAAATTAGGGAAATTGACTAGTAATGCATTTACACAACCAAGAGAAATCCCACAATTGAGAGAAAGGAGAATCTATGGAACACATCTGGCTAACATTTAGATTTTTAAAAAATGCCAGAAAGATGAAGAAAAATCTAATTATCATCATTGTGTTAGAAGGATTTAATAATGATAAAGAAACTTGATGCCAGTTTGGAAAATGCCACATAGTCTGGGAGGTTATTACACTGTGGAGCTCCAATTATAATGTTGTGCTGTATATCCAGTGATGAAATTACAGGCCCACCATCTGTTTTACTGGTGATTGGGATTCATTTGGACATTTTAGTTTATACCAATGCTGCACATTTGCAAGGCAAGAGCCAGTGGCTCCTGTTTGTTTCCATGGCCCATGCCAAGTTATACCTGAATGCCAAGTCATTTGAACTAGCTGGTTTCACCAATAAGAAATAATAAATCGTGTGAAGAAGATGATGGCTTTTTAGGAAGGGCTTAGCAATTAATGATATGTGATAGGACTTGAACCATAAAGGCATTATATTTGAGAAGTATTTAGATGTCTAGACAGAAAACTGAAAACAGTGAATTTTGGTATTTTATTTGCTGTGTGGGTTTCAACCAGTAGTTCTCAAGTAACAGGGTACTTTTGTTCCCTAGAGGACATTTGGCATGTATGTAGATACTTTGGTTTTCACAGCTTGAGGGAAAGACATGCTGCTGTCATATAGTATGTAGAGGTCATGGGTGCTGCTATACATCTTATAAACACAGGTGAACCCCCACACAGCAAAGAATTATCTGGCCAAAAATACAAGTAGTCAAAGTCAAGAACTCTAGTTCAGACTAAAACTTTACTTCTTCTAAGTCTCCCCCGACCCTTCCTTTATGGGGATAATATCTTACAGAGTTAATGTAAGGAACTAATGAGATGACTTATATAAAAATACCTGAAAAATGTTATCTGTTTACTGAATTTTGACTATGGACATTTCAAACTAATTATAAAGTGTGTCTAAAATTTTATGAAGTAGATTGGAATAGGATTTTGAGTGTAGATAAGGGGCTTCACATTGTAAGTGACACTAAACTGCACATATGGGGAAGGAGAAGTATATAAGATATTTTATGTATCTTATATAATTATAATTATGTAATTATTTTGTGTTCTGTACCAGAATTTTTTTTATAAGATCTATGCATCCCTTTCCTATCACACTTCAAAATGTTTTTTAAAATCATATTTGTATGGACAACTTAATATAAGTAGAATTGGGTAGTTGGAGAGTATCATATTATTTTTTAATAAGCTGACATGTTTTTACAGGTGTTGGAGGAAGGATGTAGTATTTCCTAAAAAACCAAGGCAGAACCCTTTTTCAAAATCTCTTAACCTCTCACATTAAAGTAAGTTATTTGAAAATAGTTTGGAAAATGCTGAAGTGAAGGAAGGAGAGAAAGCAGGGAATGGAGGGAGGAAGAGAGAGAGAGAAATTGAGATAAATATATATATATATATATATATATATATATATATATATATATTTGTATATGAATGAAACACTGGAACAGTAATTGTTGAGGCATAAACACATGTGATCAAGAGGGTAGATAATCTCCATCTGGAATAGGAAACAGTGACATGGTTAGAGAGTCAGTCATATGATCTGGAAAAACCTATAGGACAGAGACTTTAGTTGTCCTTACCTTAACTACACTAATGATTGGAATGAAACACAGTACTGAGAATTGGATTTGGAAACATGTTTATAGTTAGGGAAAGTTACTCATCACAACTATAATCGTTGTTTTCTGTGACTCATGGGCACATTCAGCTTTTTGGTAATATTTTAACATCTTAAATTATTTTCTCAAACTTGAGTCAGAGAGATACGGGGTTGGAGTAGAGGAGGAACGTTCCCACTGTGCATGCAAGTGAAGGCAGTTTCTCTCCCCACCACCACTATCAGAGATAATCATTTAATGACTCTGGCTGCAGATGAGGCATCAGAAGTTTTCTATCACCTCAGATGATTCTAGGCAGCAACCTAGTTAATGTCTAATGTAGAATGCATAAAAATTTAAAAGCAAAAACATAAGACTTACCTCTATTTGTCTGTCTTTGTAAGGCATGTTAAGAAGCCATGGGGACAACTTTGACAAACTAGATTGGAGTAACTACTGACTAAAAGAGGTGATAATGAAAACAATGCAATAATGGCTGACATTTACTAAACACATACTCCTTTTCAACTTTTGTCATTGTGCTTTACCTTCAAAAATCCATATAAGTCCTCAAACCACTCTAAAGCAGGTGTTGAAATGCTCTGTGAGGGGATACTTCATCCAGATAGAGAAGTTAGCTAATTTGGCAAGTCACTAAGTAAGAAACACAGTATTCTAGATTTTGAGTTAAAACAAACAAAAAACTTAAACAGAAAAACAAAAAAATCCAAAACACTAAAACTAACTTCTTGGATACACTACAACCTGGCTAAACAGAAAAGTCTAGCTCTTAGTTCTGGATGCACACTAGAATCCCCTAATATGCTTTTAAAAAATCATTTTATTTTTTAAAGTGGTAGAAATATTCTTAATTTTATTAGTATATACTTGACACTGTGCCTTTGTCAAAACCCACAAAATTTTACAGCTCAAACTCTGAACCCTACTGTATGAAAACCTGAAAACACCAATTATGAGATCAGAGAATCCCAAGATGGGATGTTGACTGTAAACAAAGAATGTAACTGTATAATGAATACATAACTTTACCGAATAAGTTGGAGGGAAAAGGTGCTGCACTAAATAACTTTGGAATTAAGTATAGACTAAGGACAAAAGGTAATACAAACTATATAGAAACATTTTACTCTAGTTAGTAAAGTTAGTTAATAATCCTGAAACTTCTACACATATACAGTGGAATCAAACCATTAAGTAAATAGATGGTGAATGACTGGATCCAAGTTTCTCAATACTGGTTTAGATAAGCAAAGGGCAGAAGGCTGGAATGAGCCACAGGGTAATGAATTAGAGCTAGAGATACCAGCATGAACTCATGTTTAGTTTAGTTATATGGGTTAGTAATGCACACATGTAATTTCTAGCTCTGTTCTCTGAGAGGTCCTAGAAGCAACAACACTTCAGAAGCAATGGGCATACCATACTCCCAGGTGTTGGTTTCTAATGCCATGCTCCAATAAAAGGAACCAGGGCTTCTTGGAGAAATGGTTGACTGTAAGGCTGGGGCAATGAATATGCAGATGAGTCTAAAGCTCAAAAAACAAAATGATGGGTTATGTAAAAGGGACAGAGGAGCCAAATGAAAGAGCTCTCAATAGCCTATCTTGCAACAATTAGAACAAAATAAATGTGATATTGAAGTATAACCCAAAATATAAAGTAAGTGTCCATCAGTCCAAACTACTATAAATAATTAAATGACTACATAACTAAATAAATAAATAAATACAAAAATAAAAACTCAAATTGCTGAGCAGAGGAATTCCAAATAATTTATGTATATTCCACTTCCAAGACATGGAAAACTAACTACCTTCTCTGTAATTATGGGCTGATGATTTCCTTCTGAAGAGTGTAGTAACAAAGGTGGAAGAAATTGTACTTTTACACTGAGAAACCTGATAGACAGGTATTTCAGCCAGATGATCAAAGTCAATGTCAATAGTAAGGTCATGTGGATGACACGTACTGTTGATGTGATATGGTGAGGATGGCACTTTACCTCTGTGGTTTTTCTCTCAAAAGCCCATAACTTCAGTTTATTATTGAAAAACAAAAATCAGGCAAATCTCAATTGTGGGACATTCTGCGAAATGAATCAGTATTCCTTGAAACTGTCAAAGTCATTAAAAACAAGGAAAATCTGAAAAACTGTCATAGGCAATAGAAGCATAAGGAGACGTGATGAGTCAATGTAATGTGGTTTCCTGGAATGGAAAAAAGGACATTGGGTAAAAACTAGGAAAATGTGATAGCTATAGGCTGCTTTAATTGTTAACCATGCATCACTTTTAGTATACAAATTATAACAAATGTATCATATTAGTGTTAATATAATATTATTTTATAATATTATAGGGGGTAGTGGAAATATATCCATCATTATAGATAATAATAGAGGAAAGTATGTATGGGGTATAGGGAGACTTTAAATTTTTTTTAATTTTATTTATTTAGTCATTTTTATTTTTATTTATTTTTTAATTTATTTATTTTCAGCATAACAGTATTCATTATTTTTTCACCACACTCAGTGCTCCATGCAACCCGTGCCCTCTATAATACCCACCACCTGGTACCCTAACCTCCCACCCCCCTGCCACTTCAAACCCCTCAGATTGTTTTTCAGAGTCCATAGTCTCTCATGATTCACCTCCCCTTCCAATTTACCCCAACTCCCTTCTCTTCTCTAACTTCCCAT
>NC_081558.1:48569502-48640021 GCF_022355385.1 Mustela nigripes
GTCCTCCATGCTATTTGTTATGCTCCACAAATAAGTGAAACCATATGATAATTGACTCTCTCTGCTTGACTTATTTCACTCAGCATAATCTCTTCCAGTCCCGTCCATGTTGCTACAGAAGTTGGGTATTCATCCTTTCTGATGGAGGCATAATACTCCATAGTGTATATGGACCACATTTTCCTTATCCATTCGTCCGTTGAAGGGCATCTTGGTTCTTTCCATAGTTTGGCGACCATGGCCATTGCTGCTATAAACATTGGGGTACAGATGGCCCTTCTTTTCACAACATCTGTATCTTTGGGGTAAATACCCAGGAGTGCAATTGCAGGGTCAGAGGGAAGTTCTATTTTTAATTTCTTGAGGAATCTCCACACTGTTCTCCAAAGAGGCTGCACCAACTTACATTCCCACCAACAGTGTAAGAGGCTTCCCCTTTCTCCATATCCCCTCCAACACATTTAATCTTTGAAACTTGTTTTAAAATTATCTTTTGTAAATGTACAACTATTCTGAAGTTAAAACTCGTGTAAACAAAACAAAGCACCTGTGTCTTAGGACACCCTGCTAGACTTAGATTTAATTTGCTAGGGTGGAGCTTGAGTGCATATATGTTTTAAAAGAGCCCCAGGTGATTCTAATAAGCATCAAATGAGGATTGAAATCCATTCAATTAAAAAAAATCCATCGAAACTTAAAAAACAAACAAACAAAATCCTTTGAATTAGTACCATTGCACAACTTTTCCTTTCCAATAGGTCTTAAATTTGCCTTTCCACTTCACAGATCTGACTTTTCCCCTAGATTCTTTCACAAATGATCAGTAAAAGCATTTTTTTTTTTTGAATCAAAGTTTCTGAGAATCTAAGCATGAGTGTTTTGAGAAAAATCCGATGATACATTTAGTAGTATACCTGATGACACTTATCAACAACAACAAAAAGTCATGTGGCCTCTTAAAGGAGAAAAAAAAAGGTTTAATATTTATTAACTAAAGTCATGGTCCACAAGGATGATTCAGTCCAAGAATTATGGTGCCTCCAAAGTGGCAACTCAAATGACTGCTTGTTTTAGTATATGAGTTACATGTGGCAAACTTGTTCTTTTTCCTGTGCTCAAGTCTGGTTCTGAAATCACAACAGATCAGTATAACAGACATCAGTTAAAGGGACAAGGTCATAAACATTTGAGATTATCCAGTCTAGTGGTTTTTCTCTATGTCACAAAATTCTTAGAGGCTTCCTTGGTGTTTAGGTAGGATAAGTTCCAGCCTCCAATCTGTCTCAATCAGACCAGCTCTAATGTAGCCAATTTTATTTTATTTTATTTTCTTGGTGTTTCAACATAGTACTCCATTTTTAAAGACTTTGGCTGATAGGAAAAAAAAAAAAAAAAACACCAAACAAGTCTAGGTATTTGCAGGTAAGTTAGCTAACCCCCAAAATATCAGGGATACACAGTTCTGATACCCAGTGACATCTATAATATGTGTATAATGATGTCTTACATTGATCTCAACACAAGTGACAGTGATGACAGCAAATCCAAACTTTGTAAGGTCTTTCTGATAACCAGGTGAGCTCGGTTCATGACTTCAAGAACATTCAAGCATTAATAATAAATCATGTTACATTATGACCATCTCTTTTCCTTCTCAGGTATCAGTTGGTATTTGTTGTTCTTTGTTTTAAAGGGCAGGTTCCGGGGAGCCTGGGTGGCTCAGTGGATTAAAGCCTCTGCCTTCGGCTCAGGTCATGATCTCGGGGTCCTGGGATCAAGCACTGCATTGGTTGCTCTGCTCAGCATGGAGCCTGCTTCCCTTCCTCTCTCTCTGCCTTCCTCTCTGCCTACTTGTGATCTCTCTCTGTCAAATAAATAAATAAAATCTTAAAAAAATAAATAAATAAAGGGCAGTTTCCATTACATTTCTCTGGCTGTAGATACCTGTTTCAGTTGGATCTTGAACCCAGTTGAAGTAAGACACACCTTTACATGTGACTCCTGCATATCTGACTTTGCTGATTCCACCAGTAAAACATGGCTTAACGTCCTCTCCTAGCTGTGCCTGGGAATTGGCAGCAAGAGCTGAGCTCAGGTTATGTTCTCTATAAGGAAAATTATTTTCAGTCGCTCTCTTTTTTAAGACACTTAGACTAATTTCAGCCAATTGGCTGCAAAATTATCAGAATATATTACAGGAAACTAGGCAAATGGCATCCTAAGAATATTACCTATTCAGCAAATTAAAGTTTGAAGTTCATCAACTCCAACAAGATGATTCAACTGCTTACACTTAAGTGTCACCTTGTCTTAATTTTCAACAAACATACCATTGCACAGAGAGCTTTTGCCTATTTGGTGGGTATACTTCAAAAAGCTTTAATGCTTGAAAAATTCAACTGCACAAACACAGGTATGCTTTTATTATTACCAGTTTCTGAATATGGCTACAAAAAGAAAATGCCACTGTTACTTTCTTTTAAAAGCCTGTAATAAGATAGAACTAGCAGATAGGATGTGGCCCTGAGGTGACTTAACTGTATAACTCTTTTAGAAGTTCTCAAGACTAAATTACCCTTGGTGTTTGACTCAGCATTTTACAAGCTAATACAAGAACATCTACTTAGACTTTATTAAAAACTCTTCAGAGAACTGTAATCCTGTTTCTGGAAATTTTTAAAGGAATTTAAAGTGTTTGGAAAGAAAAATACTTGGTTGTGTAAATACATTTTGTTCAAAATATCATTTAATTTTATTTAACATGAATTGTGTTTTAACTTAGAAGTAAAAATTAGTGAGTGAGTGAAGAGATACAGCAATGTTTCATTGATTAGAAAATGTGTAGCCACATATGTAGGTTTTTTTGGCTAAATGAACCTTATGTCCTTATGCATTACTTCTTTTAAACACAAATAAATTTGTAAGGACATTTGTATTCTTTCTTACACAAAAGATATTAATCACAGTTATAATATTAATATGTTGAATGCTGACTGTCTAGATGTCTGGGATTGAATTCTAGTTCTGTAACTTGCTAACTCTGTGACTTTTGCTATGTTTCCTTCTCCAATCCTCATTTTAAAAAAAAGGTAATAATTATTTATGCATATCTTACATGTTTGAGAACCAGAACAAAATAATTCATGCAAATCTTTACTTATTTGTATATAGTTTAAAGGTATATAGTCTAAAAGAAATGCGTAGTATTAGATATTTTTGTTGTTTGCTACTTTTATGGTGATGATATAATGCACAGGCCAATTCTATTTTTACGGATCAAACTATCAGCTGTTGCTTTTCTTTTATTTTCACCAACCTCTTCCGCCCCATATTTCTTCCCCAAATCATTCTATCCTCTACTTTTAATCTGCCATGGACTGGAAAATTAGAAAAGAAAGTTTATAGATTATAATAAGCTACCAAAGAGTTAATAGACTGTGAAGTGATAGAGTTAAACCTTTGGCTTGCATAGGAGTTTAGAGCAAGATTTAGCTCAGAGTCAATTTTTGTTTCAGAGTTTGGGGATCTGTTATATGGAGTTGCTAGAACTCTGATGCATTGTTAAATATAGTTGAATTATACATATACGACTTAATTATACATGCTTTCTCATACACATAGCCTACACATTTTATTTTAGTAATATAAAACAGCTCATCATTTTCTTTTAATGTACAATAATTACTTCTAGTTTTAGGACAACTGTATTAACATTTGTATAACATCACATACACATAAATGTTCAGGAATGGATACTTTTAGATTTTTGAGTAATATTACAAATAGAGTTTATTTTTCATATAAAATCAGTATTCCAAGAACTTTTAAAATAATTTAACAGAAGAGAGGGAAGGCTTCTCATTAATTTCACCATTCAGACATATTAATTATTTCTAGTTTTATACATTTCTATTTATTTCTTTATCATTTAATTAATTTTTTTTTAAAAGAGAGCATGCTGGGGCATACAAGAAGGGGGAGGAGAATAGGGGTGGGTGATGGAGGGACTGAGGGAGAGTGGGAAGAGAATCTTAAGCAGACTCCATGCTAAGTGCAGAGCCCAACATGGGGCTTGGTCTGATGACACTGAGATCATGACCTGAGCCAAAATCAAGAGTTGACTGCTTAACCAACTGAGCTAACCATGTGTCCCTGCACATTCACTTTTAGTTCTTAATCATAAATACACATATTCTTACATCATTCTGATAAAAGAATATGAAATTATAATGATTAATAACATCTTGTTTTGGGGTATTTGGGTGGCTCAGTCAGTTAAGTGTCTGCCTTCGGCTCAGGTCATGATCCCCCAGGGTCGTGGAATGGATCTGAGCAGGGAGCCTGTTTCTCTGTCTCCCTCTGCCAATGCTCCCCCTGCTTGTGCTCTGTCAAATAATACAATAAATACAATCTTTAAAAAAATAAATACAATACAATAAATAAATACAATCTTAAAAAAAAGTATCATGTACTTTATATGGAGAATCCAAAAGACTCTACCCCTAAACTACTAGAACTCATACAGCAATTCAGTAATGTGGCAGGATACAAAATCAATGTGCAGAAATCAGTTGCTTTCTTATACACTAACAATGAAAATATAGAAAGGGAAACTAGAGAATCGATTCCATTTACTACAGCAATAAGAACCATAAGATATCTGGGAATAAACCTAACCAAAGAGGTAAAGGATCTGTACTTGAAGAACTACAGACACACATGAAAGAAACTGAAAAAGACACAAAAAAATGGAAGAGCATTCCATGCTCATGGGTCTGAAGAATAAACATTGTTAGAATGTCTATACTGCCTAGAGCCATCTATACTTTCAATGCCATCCCAATCAAAATTCCACTGTTATTTTTCAAAGAGCTGGAACAAACAATCCTAAAATTTGTATAGAACCAGAAGAGACCCTGAATTGCTAAGGAAATGTTGAAAAAGAATAACAAAACTGGGGGCATCATGTTGCCTGATATCAAGCTTTACTACAAAGCAGTTATCACTAAGACAGCATGGTACTGGCACAAAGCCAGACACATAGACAACTGGAACAGAATAGAGAGCCCAGATATGGACCCTCAACTCTATGGTCAAATAATCTTTGACAAAGCAGGAAAAAATATACAATATATTGAAGAGACTGTCTTTTCAAAAGACAGTCTTTTCAATAAATGGTGCTGGGAAAATTGGGCAGCTATGTATAGAATGAAACTCAACTGTTCTCTTACATCATACACAAAGATAAACTCAAAATGGATGAAAGACCTCAACATGAGGGAGGAATCCTTCAAAATCGCAGAGAACAACATAGGCAGTAACCTCTTCGACATTGGCCGCAGCAACTTCTTTCAAGACATGTTTCCAAAGGCAAAGGAAACAAAAGCAAAAATGAACTTTTTGGACTTCATCAAGATCAAAAGTTTCTGCACAGTAAAGGAAACAGTCAACAAAACAAAGAGGCAACCCATGGAATGGGAGAAGATATTCGCAAATGACAGTACAGACAAACAGCTGATATTCAAGATCTATAAAGAACTCAAACTCAACACACACAAAACAGATAATCATGTCAAAAAAAATGGGCAAAAGACATGAACAGATGCTTCTCCAAAGAAGACATACAAATGGCTAACAGAAACATGAAAAAATGTTCATCATCATTAGCCAATAGGGTGATTCAAATCAAAACCACATTGAGATACCACCTTATATCAGTTAGAATGGCCAAAATTAACAAGACAGTAAACATCATGTATTGGAAAGGATGTGGAGAAAGGGGAACCCTCTTATTCTGTTGGTGGGAATGCAAGTTGGTACAACCGCTTTGGAAAACAGTGTGGATATTCCTTAAGAAATTAAAAATAGAGCTTCCCTATGACCCTGCAATTGCACTACTGGGTATTTACCCCAAAGATACTGATGTAGTTAAAAGAAGGGCCATCTGTACCCCAGTGTTCATAGCAGCAATGGCCACAGTCGCCAAACTGTGGGAAGAACCTAGATGCCATTCTGTGGACGAATGGATAAAGAAGATATGGCCCATATATACTATGGAGTATTATGCCTCCATCAGAAAGGATGAATACCCAACTTTTGTATCAACATGGATGGGACTAGAGGAGATTATGCTGAGTGAATTAAGTCAAGCAGAGAGAGTCAAGTATCATATGGTTTCACTTACTTGTGGAGCATAAGGAATGACACAAAGGACATTGGCAGATGGAGAGGAGAAGTGAGTTGGGGGAAATCAGAGGGGGAGACAAACCATGAGAGACTGAGGACTCAGAAACAAACCGAGGGTTTGGGAGGGGGGGAAGATGGGGGGTTGGGTGAGCCTGGTGGTGGGTATTAAGGAGGGCACGTATTGCATGGAGCACTGGGTATGGTGCAAAAAACAATGAATTTTGGAGCACACACACACAAATAAATTTTAAGAAAGTATCATGTTTTAATTGTCATGTCTGTAAAACTTTAAACTAGGCATTATAGGTCTTAAAGTTAAGGATTCTTATCAATCATGAATTCAACATTTAGCCAGCAAAGAAACCAAGATGTTCCCTTTGCAGTAGATGTATTAGTCAATTTCAAGCAAAGAACAAAAAGTAAGAAAGATACATATTAATTTATGGATGATGATGATGATAAATATTTCAAATGAAAACATGTTCAGAACCTTTTCTTCTCCAATCATCTCTTCTCTGATTATACATATTTTAATCACATACTACAACCCATTATTTGATAAAAAACCAGAAAATCATTTTTCTCGAAGGTTATCAGCATCATTGTTTAACCAAATGATGAAATAAATTAAGATTCTAGAAAGTGATTATAGTCAGTACATATACACATGGATTGCAACACTAAAAAGGTAAATTATGTAAAGGTTTTTTTAATCTAACAGAATTTTTCCATGACTTGCTGAAAACTTTTTCCCCCAGTAGTCAGTTTATTGTCACTGAGTTGAGAATGGATTTGTCTTGAGTAATTGTGTTAATAACATTCACTCTGCAATACTAAATATTCTAGAAGAACAAGGTCCTGAACTAGAAATTCTCATATATGTATAAAATGGAAAGAGATTAGGGCATACTGGTGCCTTAATGTTACAGGTATGTGTTTGTAAGAACAGACATGGAGGACGTCTGATTTCTCTTCAGATCTTGAGGCTTTCTTAAATATGTTTTGGTTATTAAATGAAAAGGTATGTGGTAGAGAAGAGTTATTAAGTAAAGTTTATACCATATTCTAATTGGCTATGTTTAGAATAAATAAGTTCTAAACATATTTACATGTTATATCATCTGTGTTTAGAATATCATTTATTTTTTTTAAGATTTTATTTAAAGAATATCATTTATTCTTGATTTAAACTTGTTTGTAACTTTAATAATTGATATTTAGGTGACTAATGTGGGTCATCAATAAGATCCATAATTCTATAATTGTGAATGTCCCTACCATTAGTGTTCGAGATTTCAGGGTAGGTGCATTGTTTGCCCTGATTGTTAGGGACCACAGAGGGTTTGAGACTGAGAAATGCTTGTTTGTATTAGATATCTATGAAGCACACTTTTCCCTAGGCCTCTCCTTCCAGTTTCTACCCTTTTACCTCATGACTTCCATATGTGTGACTATGGCCAGACTACATCATCTTGACCATCTTGATTCCTGACTGAATCTTAATGTAGTAATTTTCCTTCTCTGTTTCTGACTCTGAGTTGTTACCAAGTTACCCAGTGGTCACTATTCAAAAAGAAAAGCTGCATCTCCTCTCTTTAGCAAATTTCCTCTTTAAATTGTTGGCCATAAATCTGTTCTTTTCTTTGGATAATAAAGGACATAAAATTCACTTGTACCCCTGAAGTTCACATCAGTGACTTGCTAGCCCAGCTGAAAATGACTCTCTGGTTCACCATGATAATTCCAGTAAGCAGGAATATTTTAGTCACAAGTTTCTGATAAAGTGAGTTCTTGATGAAAATATAATTAAGTCTGAATTTTTCATATATCTGAGCTATCCGTAAGAACAAAGTAGCTGCTTTTCACAGCCCCCAGTCCTCTGCCTTTCTTTATTGGAATTGACAGCTGCTATACAATCTACAAATGAAATATCTAGTTTTTGGTAATATGTATTCTTTTGACTTTGTCCTAAGAATGACTGCATTAAGCATTATCGTTGACTTGGCACTTACCAAGGCTAATTTTTTTCTTTCTTCTAGGTTACTCTGCATCATCTCCTCTCAGCCTTGACTTGGGGTTTACTAAAGTGATCAAACAATAAGGTTCCTCTCCCCTTACATTTTATTTTAGAAATCATGATTGGCACTCGTGCCATCAGCACACCTGTCTCTTGATTTCTTTCCATCCTAGGGACTTCCTGCAGATTCTACTGGATTTTACTCTGTTGTTACTATCAAGCCATTAGTCTTATTTTCCATCTAACTTAACTGCCTACTACTTGCCTTTATTCTTCACATTAAGACCATCTTAGAATTGTTTACTGTATATATGGTTTTGTCAGTGCCAAGATAGAAGCTCATCCAGTAATAGAAAGGGGAATGCAATACATGACAAACATAAAGGATAATGAAGGTACTATGTTGGAGAAGGTCATTTGATTTGGTTCATTTGGGCTTAGAGACCAGGTAGGTAGGTGTATCACAGTTAGAAGAGAATGCAGGTGTGGGAAATAATCAGATAAAAATCTGACATCAAAAAGTCTGGTATGGGAGTAAGAAATAAATGATGGAGTTTGAATTTGGAGGGTATACTTTGAACAATGGCAGCTTTGCAGGAGAAACTGGTCTCTCCGAATATAGTGTCAAGATAAGATCTTAGGCATGAAATAAAGTGTCATGTAGGAACTGATTGAAAAAATGACCACAGTTGTTTCTGCCTCTGTATCCATGCTTACCCCATTAAAAAGTGGAATTTATCTCTCTGTCTCTTGAAGCTAGGCTGGCTTTGTGGCTTGGGACTTGCTTTGGCCAATAGAATATGGCTGAAGTGACCAGTAGAGTAATAAATGGTGCTTTTCAGATACTTAACAAATGTCCAGTAAATTACTAACTATGAAAATGGTTTGAAACAATAAATAACTATCCACTGCAACCCCATTTACTGAAACAGAGGTTGTACAGAGTTTGGATTTCATGTTACAAGACAAGATGCATTCAACATCACTATGAGACCAATATTGACCAAGAAAGATACTAATTCCGGAGTCCGTCTTTTCTCTCTCTCTCTTTCTTTCTTTCTTTCTTTCTCTTTCTTTCTTTCTTTCTTTCTTTCTTTCTTTCTTTCTTTCTTTCTTTCTTTCTTTTTTAAACATATAGTATATTGTTTGTTTCGGGGTACAGGTCTGTGAATCATCAGTGTTAAACTATTCACAGCACTCATCATAGCACATACCTTCTCAATGTCCATCACCCAGCCACCCTCTATCTCTCCTACCACCCTCCCCTCCAGCAACCCTCAGTTTGTTTCCTGAGGTGAAGAGTCTCTTATGGTTTGTCTCTTCCTCTGGTTTCATCTTTTTTTTTTTTTTAAGATTTTATTTATTTATTTGACAGAGATTACAAGTAGGCAGAGAGGCAGGCAGAGAGAGAGTGGGAAATTGGCTCCCTGCTGAGCAGAGAGCCCGATGCGGGGTTCAGTCCCAGGACCCTGAGATCATGACCTGAGCCGAAGGCAGAGGCTTAACCCACTGAGCCACTCAGGCCCCCCTCTGGTTTCATCTTGTTTCATTTTTCCCTTCCTTCCCCTATGATCCTCTGTTTTTCTCATTGTATACCATATTCTACATCTTCTTTATCTATTCATCTGTTGATGGACATCTAGGCTCTTTCCATAGTCCATTTCTTTTTGCATATCATGAGGCTTGTTCTAAATTTAGAATGGGCTTAAGAGCCATAACTCTAGATTCTAAAGTGTAGAAGAAAATACAAAGATTATTAGTGGAAGAAATATTTTTGAAAAATCAAGTCACTTTAACTACCTTCATTTATTAGACAGTGTGTATGAAAAAAGAAAGGCATTCCAGAAGAAGTTAAATAGTAAAAAATTTTCTCCAAAATTTTTAAAATTAATTAATGACTTTACTAACCAAAATTTTTTAGAAAACAGAAGCTAGCACATTTTTGCAAGAATGTGGAGAAATTGGAATATTTGTATACTTTTGGTCATTTAAATTGGTGCAGTCACTATGGAAAACTGTATGGGGATTCCTCAAAAAATTAAAATTAGGGTTACCATATGCTCTAGCAATCCCGCTTCTAGGTATATATCCAAAAGAACTGATACCAGGATCTTAAAGAGATATCTGCCCTCCCAGTTCATTTATAGTATTAGTCACAACAGCCACGATAAGGAAACAACCTAAATGTCCATTGACAGATGAGTGGATAAAGAAAATATGACCTATACATATTGTAGAATATTATTTAGCCTAAAAAGAGAAGGAAATATTGCCATATGTAATGACATGGATGAACCAGGAGGACATACTGAATGAAATGAGCGAGTCACAAAAAGACAAATATAGCACGATTCCATTTATACACTTAGATACACTTAGATACACACTTGGATATACTTTAGGTATCTAAAATAGTCAAGCTCTGGATGCCTGGGTGGCTCAGTTGGTTAAGCCGCTGCCTTCGGCTCAGGTCATGATCCCAGGGTCCTGTGATTGAGACCCACATCTGGCTCCTTGCTCAGCGGGGAGCTTGCTTCTCTCTCTGCCTCTGCCTGCTGCTCTGCCTGCTTGTGTTCTCCCTCTCTCTCTTTCTCTCTGACAAATAAATAAATAAAATCTTTAAAAAATAAAATATTAAAGCTCATAGAAACAGTAGGATGGTGGTTGTCAGAGATTGAGGAGAGAGGGAAATGGAGAGTTGCTATTCAATGGGTATATAGTTTCATTTATGCAAGATGAGTAAGTTCTAGATATCTGCTGTACAGTATTATGCCTATAATTAACATTACTGCACCGTGCCCTTAAAATTTTTTCAAGAGGATAGTCATATAAGTGTTCTAACCACAATTTAAAAAATTGCAAAAGAAGTTCAATATGAACTAATAAGATTTTTAGTTCTTGTTCTCCAGATAAACCCAGATATGTGAGATTTAACAGTTCGAACTACTTGATCATTAAATTTTGGAAGAGAAAAGATTCAGAGATTATGTAGTCAGTTTTGTCATTTTGTAGTTGTTTAAAAGGGTGAAATCTTGCCATTTGCGACAACATGGATGGAACTAGAGCGTATCATGCTTAGCGAAATAAGTCAGGCGGAGAAAGACAACTATCATATGATCTCCCTGATATGAGGAAGTGGTGTTGCAACATGGGGGCTTAAGTGGGTACGAGAAGAATAAATGAAAGAAGATGGGATTGGGAGGGAGACAAACCATAAGTGACTCTTAATCTCACAAAACAAACTGAGGGTTGCTGGGGGGGGGGGGTTTGGGAGAAGGGGGTGGTATTATGGACATTGGGGAGGGTATGTGTTCTGGTGAGTGCTGTGAAGTGTGTAAACCTGGTGATTCACAGACCTGTACCCCTGGGGATAAAAATATATGTTTATAAAAAATAAAAAATTACATTAAAAAGAAAAAAAAAAGGGTCCTTTTTAGGTCCTATAAGTAGTAATGGCAGAACTTACTGTAACATTCGTTCATTTAGTCTTATCTGGTGCTTTGCCTATATAATCTAATGAGTTATTTCAGAAGTTATTTTAGTAGAAAAGATCTATCTTTAAGGCCAGAGTAAAAACACATAAGGGTTTAATTTTATAAAAATTGTCTGCCTTGAATTTTCTTGCATTCTTCCTTAAACACCATTATCATTGCTATTCTGATAGCATATTCCATTGCTAATTCCCTACAACAAATTTAAGAGCCCAAGGATCTATTGCCTACTAATTGGCAAGAAAGCCACATTTAGATTAATCTTGGGAAGAAAGAAATAGGTAGAATGCCAGGCTTTTTGTTTTTAACCTAAAGAAGAGAAAGAGAAAACTGATGGAGAAATTTAATAGTGTTCCTCCAAGTCATGAATGGTTTCTGCATTAGCATTGGATACCAACTTTTGCTTTTTTTTTTTTTTTTTTGGTGTGTGTATGTGTACATAAGCACAGTTTTAGGCACAAAGAGCCTAAGAAAGGAAAGTGAATATGAGACTGTCCTCTGGTAACTTGTAAATTAGTTACTGGCAGCATGAAGACATAAACGTAGGAAAAAGTATGCTATTGTCATCAGCAGTTCAGGCTGCTATAGCAGAATATCACAGATAGCAAACCTTTATTTCTCACTGCTTCAGACTCTGAGATGTCAAAGATCAAAGTGCCAGCAGATCTGGTATCTGGAGAAGGCCTGCCTCCTGTTTTGCAGATGGCTGTCTCCTCCTTGTGTCCTCATGTGATGGAGAGCAGAGAGAGAGGAAGTAAACTCTCTTGTTTTTTTGTTTTGTTTTGTTTTGTTTTTTGTTTTTTGTTTTTTAGGGCACTAATTCCATTCATGAGAGTTCCACTCTCGTGATCTACTCATTTCCTAAAGACCACCTCCACCCCCACTGTAGGAGGAGAGTTAGGATTTCAACATGTAAATTTTAAGGACTCAAACATTCATTCCATAACAGCTACTACATACAGCTTTTTGTATGGAACACCTAAAATGCTTTATACAGACAAAACAGTGCCATAAGACAATAGGAGATTGATATAACTTAGAGTGACTTAGAAAATCCTTTTTAAAAATGAGAGATTTGAGCTTGAAAGAAGGATGGAGAGGAATTTCTAATTAAGGAGCAGGGACCAGAATGTAATTCCAGGAGAATGGATAAATAAATGCAAAGGTTTAATCTGTCACTCTGAATATTCAGTGAAGTAATATGGAGATCTATGTGATTAGAGCAGTATAAGGAGAAATAAAGTCAAATTAGCGAGTGTAGTCAAGATTAATAGGACTATTTCTATGCTAGGATGAAGAAATCAGTGTATTATTCTGTACGCAAACATGATCTGACCAAATGGGCACTGTTATTGTTAATCCTGCCACTGGCAGACTACTATCGCACCACCTCTGACTTATCCGAAGCTTCACTGATAGTTTAATCTCTAATTACGGAAAACTATGGCATTTGATTTTTCTACTCTCATCAAACCTAAGGAGTCTAAAAGTACTAAGTCAATAGGAAGGTCACAGCTTAGCTCCAAGGCCACAATACCAAGGATAACTGGTATTTAGACTAGCTGTACCATTTCCCACAGTGTACCAAGATACTTGTTGGGAAAGAGAGAATTACCTTATTTCTAAAAGGCCTCTTGTGGAATTCCCTTAATTTGGATAAACTCTTAACTTGTCAGCCTAAGAAGGTGGGAATCTTACTTTAGATTTTTCAGATATTTCATTGGCACTTCCATATATTTCACTGACCTGTCAGTTCTTTCTTCTTTAAACTCTATTTTTGCTTGAAACTGTAGCATTGTGGGGTGCCTGGGTGGCTTAGTAAGTTAAGGATTTGCTTTCAGCTCAGGTCATGATCCTGGAGTCCCAGGATTGAGACCCGCTACAAACCCCACTTTGAGCCCAGAGTCAAGCTCCCACTGGGTGGGGAGTCTGCTTTTCCCTCTGACCTTCCCTCCTCTTGTGCTCTCTCTCTCTCTCAGAACAAAACAAAATTTTAGTATTGCATTTGATACAAAGGAGATACTTAGTAACTGTTAAATGACTGAATAAATGAATGGACTCTGTTGGTGATGCTTTATGAAGAACAGCTGATAGTAGTAGTAATGGTCTAATGTAAGCTTCTTGGGGGAAGGCATGGTGTCTGTTTGTCCTTTGCATTTTCCTGGACACTTAGCGTGCTGTTGCATAGATGGTAGGAGCTTATCTGATACTTTTGAACTGAATTGGCTCAATGACCAGAGGATGTTAAATTGGAAAGAAAATAAAGTTCTGACCTTTGCCTTAATGAGCTTTAAGAATAATACGACACAGGGGCATCATTATATATTTAAATTATCTAAGTAAACTCTAATTATTAGATAAGTACTGATGAAATTATCTAGTTTATCGTGGATATTTATTTCCTGACCTTCTTTGTCTTAGCTCTTTGAAACTGCACTAAGCTATAGGAACAAACTATGAGAAAAAAAATGTGGGTTTTGTTCTGGTAAAGGCAAAGAAGCCCTGTGTTTTGTTGATTGTTGGCTTTCCTCAATGTCTTCATTTTGTGCCCTGCACCTTTCATTGCTCTCTCTAGATGCATGATTCAGATGTTCTGTGTGATTTAGGCTACCCAGTGACTCTCAATTTCTAAGCCTGCTTTGGGGCAGCTGAGCCATCTTGTGATTATGTCTTGACCTTATGTCCCACAAATCATAGGTGCCCGCCTACAAGTCACAACACCAAGCTAGGTTTACTGTGCACTTGGTAGTTAATGCTCACTCTTGATCTCAGAAAGCAAATTATACAAACGAAGCTTTCCATGATAGTGCTGTGTGGCTACTGCAGTCATACATAATTTATCACACTGTCTCTTTTGTGTCAGACTTTTTGGAAACTACATTATAAGTATTATCTGATAGTAGGAACAGTATAGTGTCACAGTTAAAAATGACTTGTGAGTTAGACTGTCATTAAAACTCGACTCCAAAATGTATTAGTTATGTGACCTTGAGCCAGTTGTTCAGATTTTCAGGGTTTTTTTTTTTTCATCTTTTTTTTTTAATTTTTTATTTTTTTATAAACATATATTTTTAACCCCAGGGGTACATGTCTGTGAATCGCCAGGTTTACACACTTCACAGCACTCACCAAAGCACATACCCTCCCCAATGTCAAGTGTCAAGACTAAATGAAATGTTTGGCATATATTAAGCACTCAATAGATGCCTGTTTCATATAATAGTCCTGTTCTATATAATCTAATCTTCAAATAGAATTAATATAACTTAGAAGCCAAAGAGGGCTAGGTTGGAATCCTGTGCTACTTTTAAATTTTATGATCATTTTTGCACTGATGACAAAGGCAAAGGTGAACACAGGATGATTTGTATAATATTATCAACTCTTATTTATTTATTTTTAAAGATTTTATTTATTTATTTGACAGACAGAGATCACAAGTAGGCATAGAGGCAGGCAGAGAGAAAGAGAGGTGGAAGCAGGCTCCCTGCTGAGCAGAGAGCCCAATGCGGGGCTCAATCCCAGAACCCTGAGATCATGACCTGAGCCAAAGGCAGAGGCTTTAACCCAGTGCGCCACCCACGTGCCCCAACCAGCTCTAATTTAGAGAAGCACATATTGCATGGCATTAGCAGGTTGAATATTTTAGCTAGGCTACCTGTTACGTGAGTAGTAGATACTTACATTTAGCATCCATTCATTCTGGTTGGTCATTGCTCTTATTGTGCTGATTATTTAACAGTTTGAATTTTACACCGAGATGTAGGATATCAAATTATTTGTTATTGTTGCTGTTGTTATATGAATATAAACAGAGACATTCAAGAAACTTCAGAGGAAGAATTAAGGTACCCGTAGATGAAGTTTCAGAAACTGGCAGTTCTGTGAATCCGTTAGCCTCATGTTTTCTTGAATCCTTTCCCTGGAGTTCCTCTGTCTGTCTTCTTGACACACTACCTTTGTGTCACAGCTTCCTCAGAGTTTTTCTTTCTTTTGCGTGTGTGTATATGCGTGTTTGTTTTTATTTTGTTTTGAATTTTCAGGAGTATTTTCTGTTCTTTCACGTCCTTTTATGCCTTTCTGGTATTATTAATTGTTCCTATTTCTTTGTATATCCTAGTTCAAATTCCTCAGGTGATCCGATTACCCACCTCACTTCTTTCAGATGCTGACTGACCTATAGATAACTCATCTTTTGTTAACTACTCACCTCAGCTCTGTAGCTGAGGCCTTGTTTCACAAGGTTAAAAAAAAAAACATGGCTCAAATATGACAAGGATAGGCAGCACAGTTTGTCTTAAAATCTGTGTGGCTGGAGCAAGCATGATGATAAGATTGGTGATAATGTCCATGGATGCCATGACTTACTTACTTAGACATTTCAGTGGTTTACTTACTTACTGCAGCAGTTCTATTGAAAACTATGGCTTCTGATTCTTAGGCTTAGGTAGTAGAACCTAAAATAAATTAAATCTGGCACAGTATAAATGGTCCAATGAGAGGAAACCTGTGAAGAGGATTTGGGCCACTTCTTTTAGAACACTCTTATGTTTAATTTAAAGAAAACATCGGTCTAAGTATGGGCCTTTTAGGAGCCACAATGGTGCAGTGTCAGTACTGTTCATGGTATGGTGAACCAAACAAAACAGAATGAACACACAAACAAAAATTTATTAGAATGCACCATTAGATACCAAGTATATTTACTGATCATTGAAGGTTATGTTCTACTGTCCAGAAAGATTTAGCTATAGTTTTTCAGCATGTCTGGAAGATTATTGTTCTTTAATCATAGAAAAGAAACACTACTTTTGTCATATGCTAACACGGCACTGAATAATCAGTACTTAGAAGTATTTAATAGTGAGTACTAATAAAAGAAGTACTATTTAAAACATGGAAGATTGGGAATCACTTATTTCATTCCTGCATTGTTCCTTGGACAGAACACACTAATTTGTTAAAAAATTTACCTCTGTCGGGGCACCTGGGTGGTTCAGTGGGTTAAAGCCTCTGCCTTCAGCAGGGAGCCTACTTCCCTTCTTCTCTCTCTGCCTGCCTCTTTGCCTACTTGTGATCTCTGTCAAATAAATAAAATCTTAAAAAAAATTAAATTAAAAAAAATTACCTCTGTCTTGTTTTAGCTTTAAATAAACTTTAGTCACCAAAGTGGGTTTTGGAGAATCATCACAATACCAAAGTTCCATGTTTGACTTCCCAAAATTCAACAAAGCACCACAAAAGCCCCATGTCATTAAATTAATAAATGAATAAATAGCTCCTTGAAGCAGATGGAAGAAAAAATATGTTCTGCTCATTGTGTCAATTTGTACTGGTCTTGTCCATCACCGATCCTGTTGTAAATATTTTTTTGCCTTTTTGAATTTAATTTTCACTTATTCTAATGATATAATAATTTTCACTTATTCTAATTACTTCATAGCATCAATATTTAAGATGAGTTTCTGTAATGTCAAGGTCTGACTTAGGCTGTGTCAGACTCATCAGACAGCTTTGGAAAACAGCACACTGAGTAGAATTGCTTTACCCATTTAGGGCATAGCTGACTATAAGTGACTCTTGATTGGTTAGTAGTTTTTGTGCTCCACACACTGATCTACAAAAATATGGGTTTTCTTACACATATTAATTTTGAGAAAAATTAATATTCATAACAAAGAAACAAAACAGCTTCAAGGTAGTCTTGTTTTTGCATCTTAAAAACAAGGTTTTCCTTATTTCATTGTAAGTGACTTGCCTTATTTAATATGTGTTTGGCATTTTGCCTGTTTAACTTTTTGAAAGTATTATTTTAATACTGTTTGTGTTACCTAACAAAAAACAATATATAAATTCTTCTTAATCATTATACAGCTGCTCATTGAAATATGAGATATTTAGGTCTTTTCAAATATTTTAAGCAAAGGAAACACCTGGCTAATGCCACAAGGAACACATGAGATCTCTGTGTGCTAATAGTGCCAGGGTATAGCATGAGGTTCAACACAGTTAACAAATACTGGGAGCATGAGATACAACCAAAAGGCTTTTTCACACATGATTTATTTGAGGTTTGAAACAAATTGAATACCCATGGGTAGGGAAGAAATGAGTTTCTAAGTCTCTGTACAGAAAATTTAGCATTATTTGCTGATGGGTAGCATGACCAAAGGACATATGAAGGACATATAAAGATTGCATGTATCTCCAAGATTACAGGTTAGGAGAATCTTTAGCCATGCCCATTAAACATTTAGCACTAAATGTGTGGTTTCTGTATCTGTGTGTATGTTCTATAAGACATGGTAACTGATGAAAAATATCACCATAGATAAATGCTTAGTTCTGTCCTATCTGACTTGGTAGTTGGCAGTCAGAAAGAGGAAGTTATGACTTGAGCTTGACTTTGAAGGAAATATAATGTGCATAGTTTGGGAAATGCTCCATAAGGTGACCTTCAGTGAGTCACACTCGTATGTGATCCTGTCCCTTGAGTGTGAGCAGACCTGTGACTCACTTGCTTCTAACACACACATATGAATACATGCCACATTTGAGCAGAGTGGAATGAGATATGAGATGAGTGTTCTGACTTGCTGGCTTTGAAGAAATGGGCTGCCACGTAGTGAGAGGAACTCTCAGTGCCCTCTTAAAGCCGAGAGTGGCACCTAACCCATAGATAGCGAGAACATGGACACCTCAGCTCCACAGCTGAAAGGCACTGAATCCCGCCACCAACCACATGAGCTTAGAAGGCGACCCAGAAGGAAGTCAGTCCACCTGACAGTGTTGCCTTATGAGACCCTGAGCAGAGGTTGTAGCTCAGCTATGCTTGGACTTCTGGCCCATGGAAACTGAGAAATCCATGTGTGTTGCTTTAAGCCACTAAATTTGTGGAAATCTGTTAAGTAGCAATAGAAACTAATACAGATAAATAAGAAAAAAAGATGAGTATATTCTAGATGTATAGAGCCACATGCACTAAGATCCAGAGATCAAAATAAGGTTGATGTATTTTTTTTATCTCCTCATGTATAGAACAAGCATTTCCTTGGTGCTGAATGTGTGCTAGAGCCCTACCAGGAAATGAATAGGGAACTGAAGTTAAGAGAGCTTGAGAAATTTGCCCAAGGTTATAAGGAGAGAAGAGTAGAATACAAGAAATCTGTGGGGAAAATGAAAGCGTTGTTCATGTAGCATCACGACTAGAAAGGTCTCTGAGCACTTACTTTCCATTTTGCATATGCCTTCTCTTATTTCCTTTGTGCTACAGTTGAAATTTTGCATACAATCAGCCTGAAAGCACTCGTTTTCCCTAGTGTCCAGGGAAGCATTAGAATAATTAAAGAATAAATAACTGGGATTATCTCTGTGAAATATACAGAGTTTCTAAAGCAAGTATACTGTTTCTCTACTAAGTTTCCCAGAGGATAGAATAGAATGCTGAAAACTGAAACAAATAGATCTTGACGAACAGTAGGAATAGGAGCTAAATCATTGTTTTGATCTTAAAACTTGAAAGCTTAAGTCCTTAAAATACTAAGAACTTTGAACTTTGGTCTGACTAAATTTGAAGCTGTTAAATTGTTTGCCTTCTGGAAATTCTTAGAAGCTTCCCTAATGGAGAATTGCTGCTGCTTCAGGTTTCTCGACTTGTAATTTTTGGGAAAAAAAAAAAAAAGTTTTTGGCCTATTGTGAAAAAGGAAAAGTCCTTTGTTCAACTGAATAATTTGAATAAATGAAGTATTTGTAAATAAAATCCTTTTTGAAATGAGTACCACTGGTGCTCTGCCAGATCTCTCTGGATCTCTTTCTCTCTTTGGGTGCATCCTTCTCCTGACATGTGTTTGGTTTGCTTGTGGATTGCGTGTGCACTTCTCTTAGGTAGCCTGCCACAGGGCTAGGAAAAGCTTTATCCACCTCCTGCAGAATTTATTTCTCACTCACTGGAGCTCCTCCCTCCTGCAGTAGCACTGTCAATGAATAGCAAAGCCCAACCACTATACCTAGGTTTGGAAACTGAATTTAATTTAAACTCCTGAGACCTCCTGCTGGAATAGACTTAGAAACTCTGAAGAGGCATTGCCTGAAATCCCATTTTTATTGGGTTTTCTTCCCTTTCTTACTCTACTTCCCTCCACAGTCCATTACTTATCTCCTGTGGGAGCACTTCATTAATAAATAAAGCACTTTCACCCAAGTCAAATCCTGATCTCAGGGTCTCCTTCTAGGGGACCCAATCTAAGACAGATACCTTCTTAAGTGCTTGCTGAAATAATAAATTTAGTTATCAATACAGAATTACCTAAGTAACAGGTACAAAAAGAGATATTTTAAAATAGGTAGTTGACTTGAATTTTTGTCATTTTAGTAGCATTTTTTTTTTTCTGGATAATAAAAGCAGTCACATCAGATACTGAGTTAAAAGTAAAATTAAGTAAATTAAATTATCCATAGCTGGTGGCACCTGGCTGGCTCAGTAGGTTAAGCATCTGGCTCTTGGTTTCAGCTCACATCATGATCGCAGGGTCCTGAGATCAGGCCCCACATGGGCTTCATGCTCGACATGGAATCTGCTTGACATTATTTTCCTCTGTTCTTTCCCCTACTCATGCTCTCTCTCTCAAATAAATAACTAAGATCTTTCAAAAGAAATTTTCCATAGCTGTTATTTATATCTTGGTAAATCCCCCCCCCCCAAAATTTCCCCACCTCATTTCCAACTAAGACTGAATCTTTGAGTAAGTTTACTAATTTTTCTTAAATAAAAATATTATTCTAATCAACATAGAGAATTACAGGAGTTCCTGGGTTGGCTCAGTCAGTTAAGGGACTGCCTAAAGCTCAGGTTGTAATCCTAGGGTCCTAGGATCTGCCCTGCATTGGGCTCCCTGCACAGTAGGGAGCCTGCTTCTCCCTCTCTCTGTGTTGCTCCCCTTGCTTGTACTCTCTCTGTCAAACAAATAAATAAAACCTTAAAAAAAAAAGAAGCCAATATACAGAACGACACCCTTCTTTGTTATACAAAGGTGGTTTAGTTACTTAATGTATTTTAAAATAAATAGCAGTACTTTTCATGTTTTAAATTACCAAGAAAAGGGAAGGAAGGGAAGGGAAAGGAAAGGAAGAGAAGGGAAGAAAAAGGAGGGGAGGAGAAGGGAATGAAAAGGAAGAAAATAATGAAAGGAATGAAGAAGACATAATTAAAATAGAAATCTCTCCCTTCCATTTTACTTTGCAACTTTAACCACCATTTAAAGCTTGGTGAAGATCATTCCAGATTCTATATGCATATATAAAACACACACACAAATCTGTGTATATAATGAGTGTTTGTATTGTCACTTTTTATGAAACTGATTATACTACATACACATTTCTGCAGGTTACTTCCTTTAATCTAGGAACATGTTGAACTCAGTCCACACTAGAGCATAGAGATTTATTTCAGTTTTACTAATAGGCAACTGCTATTTCTCCTGTTAAATAGTACTTCACTTCTTATCCTTGCGCATCTCTGTATGCATATGTAGGGATAGTTATTCTGTATAACAAAATCCTAATAATCTACTTGCTGATTTTTAATAAGAAGTATTTAAATCAGTATGTAACCCAGTGAGTTTAGAAAAAATTAGTCCCTTCTGAGTGCAAACCCCTAGTTTCTAATGAATACTTCCCTCCCTAACATCCTTGCTTCTTTCTCAAAATATGGTCTTGATGTCAGTGAATGAGCAGCTTATGTATCCTCATTTGAAATGTTGATATAATCAAATTGCCCTACAAGTTGCACTTAATAAATATTTGCTCTAATAGTTCAGATATTTAGATATCACTGAGTGCATCAGTTTTTATATTTGTAAATAATTTGCCGGTTTGTCTTTAATATTAAAGTTGATTATAGTATTATTTGCAATATGGAAGTTTAATTCCTTTTCTTAAAAAATATTTGGATATTATTTAATTTTATGTAATTCCTTTATCGTTTCTGGCTTTTATTTCATTCTTGAGGAAATATGCTTTCTCCAACTAACATATATTTTTTCTTCTAGTATTTTATTTTATTTATTTATATATTTATTTTAAGATAGAGCAAATGAGCTTTGGAGGCATAAAGGGAAAGGGAGAGAGAATTTTTTTTTTTTTAAGATTTATTTATTTATTTTGGAGAAAGTTGGACGGGGAAAGGCCCAGGCAGAGGGAGAGAGAAACTCAAGCATACTCCTTGCTGAGCACAGAGCCCAAGGGAGGGCTCCATCTCATGACCCCAAGATCATGACCTGAGCCGGAACCCAAGAGTGGATGCTTAACTGACGAGCCACCCAGACATGACATCTTTCAGTATTTTAAATTTTATTTTCTCTCATGAATTAATTTGGAATTATATATGTGATAGAGGGAGATGCAAGATAGTCATCTAACTTTTTTTCCCCCCAAGATGATAATATGTTGTAGATACTCATGCTACTAAATGATCCATCCTCCACCTATTCATTTGGAATCATATATTTTCATATAAGAATGTGTATGTATGTGGAAATTCATGTATATGTATGTCTACTCCAGACTCTTTTCTGTTGTCCTGATTTCTCATTTACACTTCAGCAATGTACTGATGTAATTGTTGCAGCTTTAGGATATGTTTGCATATGTGATAGGGCAAGATCTCAGTCATTCTTCTCCTACTTTAAATTATTCTAGCTAAATTCCCCCATTTATCTTTCCTTCCTGCTTCTCTCGCTTTATGTACCCCAGACCTTTTGGAGAAATCCACATGTTTTCAGGCTTGGTAATCTCATTCTAAAGTCAATATATTTGGAGATGTTTTGTAAACTCTAGGCTTTGATGCACAAAGATAAGAAGTAAAGTGCTATTTAACAGGAATACTATTTAGATGACATGCAAATGTAAATAGTGCACAGATCATAGGTAGTAGCATTTTTCAGATAATTTTTACTCAATTTAACTGTAGAGAGAAAAAAAAGCAACCTTCATGTTCTGCCTTTAACTTTGTTTGCCTCTTCCAACCTGAGCTGAAGTTATTAGTAAAAATTTGTTCAACATGTAAACTAAGGCATTTTGAAATTGTTTATTTGATTTGTTTATTGATCATTTAAACATAATCCCCTACTCTATCTCAAAGACTGCTGTACCCCAAATATCCCTGCTTTCTTTCCTAAAGGTGATACCTGGGTATAAAAGAGGGATTGCTTGTACTTCCTCTTGCCACTCGTCTCTTGCCCTGGCCTCCGGAGTGATGTCCGTTTTCATCCTGGAGCTGACAGCCCTGTTGGCATTTAGTGCTGTAGTCAACATCTTTTCTGTGTGTATAGACAGGGCCCTCTGATACTTTCTGGCTACCTCAGCAACATGTGAGCTCTTGATGGTGCTATCCATGCCCTGATTGTCTGACAGTGAACCCCAGTTCACCTGAAGCCCTGGGAACAGAAACCCTAATGTAAACTCATCTGATCAGCATCCCAGACACACGTTCAGCTGCTCTGCATATACCTTTGCCACATCAGATCGAAGGACCACCCAGGAAACTAACCTTCCGCGGCCCTCTGTTTTTATGTGCCTGTCCTCTACATATTGTGGGTACAGCCTACAAAGAAATATCCTTCCAGATTAGTAGGTGGGTGCAAGGCCTGAATCCCTATCACCCATAATTTCCTGAACTATTGGATGTGCTTCCCCAACTGGGACACCTGCATCTGTCCCCTTCATGAACTGCTCTGCCCTCACTTTCTCTCCCTTGCATCACCTAAGTGGACAGCAGGAATTGTTTTCCTTTTATTTCCCTTCCACCTTCTTTATTCCTTCTGACTCCACCTGATTTTAACATGGGATAAAAGTATCTATTTGCACATTATTCAGATTGTATTTTATGTAATGGCATCCTCTGAGAAGACCGTTGAATACAGTGAGGATGGTACCTTCTGGAGTCCAGCAGCTTGGAGGTCTTGATCTCTGCACAATGGAGGGACCTGCAGTGAGTCCAACAAGGTCAGTCATGTGAAGTGAAAAGAAGAGAGAAAATAATTTAGCAAATCTGTTACAAAGACAGTGGCATGTTTTTCAAGGCTGTTGTCCTACTGAATTTTGACTGTCAACGATACTGTCTCCTTTTGGCATTTCTTCTATACTAAATTCTGTCAGACAAGCAAATACTTAGAAAATACTGACAATAAGGTGAAAACCAGGTACTACAAAAAGTGTAAGAAAAATTAAATAATGCCCTCATTATTCATATAGAACATGTAAGACAGTATCAGTATGAGGAGACCATTGATCTCGAAGTCATTGTCACCCAGAGCCTCAGGTTCTATAGATTACCTTTTCTAACTGTTCATGGGATTTTTGAGATAAGCCTGCAATGCACCTTGTAAACTATTAAGATCCTGTACCATTAATCATATTTCTTATCACCTCCCCTTCCCTTTTGCATTTAATCTCAGAGACTGATTTTTAACCTCAAATTGAAGGCAACAACAGTTCAGTTAAGATCAATTCATAGTTTTGCAGCCTCTAGAGGTTAAAGTGTAGCAGGGGAAAAAGAGAAATTAACAGGTTTGGGGAAGTTAACAGACATTGTGCTTATATCTTAGCTTACTTGACAATCACAAGACTCATATCCATTTTACAGAGGAGGAAACTGAGGTTCTGGGGAGTCTGGAAATTGTCCTAGCTCATGAACTATGATAGCAAAGACAGAGCTGAAATCCAGCCATGACAATCTGGAAAGGTATTCCTCTTTCCAAAGCACTTTTTATTATCAAGAGAGTATGTTTCAGAAAATTAAAAAAGGTGCCTTTGTGCTTGTTAAAGAGTTATGTGAGTAAGTCAGTGGTCTGTGTGGGATAATGTCATGCCGCTTTGTGATTCAATGTGAGGTTTTTGGCAATTTCAATTCCTGTGGGTTTTGCTCTGATAATTTCAAGGTGTGGTGTAAGAACAGGCCAGTATGTCAGACTGTGTTTAACAAGAATAAATATCTGTCATTCTCTTAACTCTGTTTACTGCTGCCAGATGCTCCATCTTCTCATCTCTTTCCTCTCAAATATACACAATGCCAGTGTTTAAATTTAATCATTTCCATGTTCTAACTTTATTTTTCATTTAACCTTGGATTAGATTTTAGTTATTTCCAGGGAAAAGGTGGCCCACATTTTAGGAATACCTAGATAGATTTAGGAATGATGTATGATACTCTCAGCCACATTTAATATTCAGCTTTACTTACTAGTTAATTCCCCTGTCATTTCCAACCACTTTTGGTGACTAGGGCTATGCAATTTGTGTGTTCATTTCACATTTTATATTGATTCTTCTGACCTTATGTATCATGCTTCATGTTTTTATTACATCTTATCAGACATGATCTTATCATCAGATGTTTCATTTTCTCCTATAACTAAGATTTACTATGTCTGAAGTTTCTCAAATTTTAGAGGCTATTTCATTTTAGCTTTGTGTCATTTTTTGAAATTAGCTCCATAATATAAATGTAGCTTCAACTTGCCTTGAATTGAAGTTTATCATTAATTTACTTTTGAAATTAGGGCCAGTTTATCTGACACCAGGTAAATGGTTACTCGAACAGTGAATTGGAATGTCTTATTTGTGTCCTAAAAAGCAAACTCTCAGTTGTAAAAAAGAAAAAAAAAAAAAAAGAAGAAGAAGAAAGAAAGAAAGAAAGAAAGAAAGAAAGAAAGAACAATGTATTTAGCAAAGGTCATAATGTTTTGGTGTTAGCTGGGGTTATGTTCCTTATATGCAATAGAGGTTCTGTTTTTATCTGAATTAATTCGTAACAGGTTTTATTTTATTTTTTAATTTATTATTATTATTATTATTATTATTATTATTATTTTAGTAGGGTAAACTTTCTCATTGACCTCTAAACTACCCTAAACCAGATCATGGCTGTTTCAAAGTTTAGGAGTTGCTGAAATGGGACTACTTATAAATTTAATAGATAATATTTATAGATTTATTTTTAAGGTCCTACTAGAAATAATTTCCAGTGAAGTTTCTGCTCTTAGCTTGCCAAAGGAGCCCAAAGAGTCACCTGCTCTAAAAACAATGGCAGACTTTAAAAATAGATAAATGAGTAGGAGAGATGGTCATGTTCAGTATGGACATTTTTTTTCCTGTGACCTCAAAGTCTCATTTCTAGGAATTTAAAGAAGGGGATAATAAGATATATACTTAAGCATGTATAAAGGATATTTCTGTGGTCTTTTTTATAATAATAAAAATGTGAGAAGTGATCAGAATACCCAATAATAAGAAGCTGATAAAATATGGATTTTCCATTATAAGCTCCACAGTCCTTAAAAATTATGAGTTTGGGAGATAATCCAAGATGAGAGAAGAGTAGGAGACCTTAGTTTTGTCTAGTCCCAAGAACTTACCTAGATAATTATCAAAACATTCTGAATACCTATGAACTCAACCAGAGATCTAAGAAAAGAATAGCTGCAACTCTACAAATAGAAAAGTGACCACTTTCTGCATGGTAGAAGGTGTGGAGGAGTAAATTGGAGGCAATATATGGAAAGATAAACCATAGGGAAAGGGAGCCTCAGTCCAGAAAGGACTGGCATGATATATTCAGAGTGCTAAAGGAGAAAAACATGCAGCAAAAAATCCTTTATCCAGTTAAGATATTATTCAGAATAGGAGGAGAGACGAAAACAGTCCAGGACAAATAGAAACTAAAAGAATTTGTGATCACTAAACCATGGCTGCAAGAAATATTAAGAGGGATCCTCTGAATGAAGAGAGAGCCCAAAAGTAACAGATACCAGAAAGAAACAGACACAATATACAGAGACAGTGACTTTATGGGTAATACAATGGCACTAAATTCATTTCTTTCAATAGTTACTCTGAATGTAATGACATAGGGTATCAGATTTGGTAAAAAGCAAGACCTATTGATATACTGTCTGTGAGAGACTCATTTTAGACCTAATGACCCCTCCAGATTTAAAGTGAGGGGATGGAGAACTATTTATCATGCTAATGGACATCAAAAGTAAGCTGGGGTGGCAATTCTTATATCAAACAAATTAGATTTTAAAGCAAGGACTGTAATAAGATTTGAGGAAGGACACTATATCATAATTGAAAGGTATAGCCAATAAGAGGATATAATAATTATAAATATTTATGCTGCTAATATGGGAGCAGCCAACTTTATAAACTAATAACAAAATTAAAGAAACACATAGATAATCATACAATAATAATATGGATCTTACCACTCAGTGCAATGGAGATCATCTATGCAGAAGATCATCAAGGAAGCAAGGCTTTTGAGTGCCACTTTGGACCAGATAGACTTCATATATGTATTCAGAACATCCCATCCTAAAGTAACAGAATACACATCCTTCTTGAGTGCACATGGAACATTCTCCAGAAAAGATCACATCCCGGGTCACAAGTCAGGTCTCAACCAGTACCAAAAGATTGGGATCATTTCCTGCATATTTTCAGACCACAGTGCTTTGAAATTGGAACCGAGTCACAAGAGGAAACTCAGAAAGAACTAAAATATATGGAGGCTTAAGAGCGTCCTACTAAAGAATGAATGGATCAATGAGGAAATTAAAGAAAAATTTAAAAAATTTCATGGAAACAAATGAAAATGAAAACACAACTGTTCAAAATCTTTGGGATCTAGTAAAAGCAGTCTTAAGAGGGAAGTGTATAGCAATACAAGCCTTTCTCAAGAAACAAGAAAGGCCTCAAACACACAACTTAACTAAAGGAGATGGAGAAAGAATAACAAATAAAGCCTAAACCCAACAGGAGAAGAGAAATAAAAAAGATCAGAATAGAAATCGATTAAATAGATACCGAAAGAGTAGTAGAACAGATCAATGAAAGTAGGAGCTGGTTCTTTGAAAGATTGACAAACCTTTGGCCAGACTTATCAAAAAGAAAAGATAAAGGACCAAATAAATAAAATCATGAATGGAAGAGGAGAGATCACAACCAACACCAAAGAAATATAGACAATTAAAAGAACGTGTTATGAACAAGTATATGGCAACAAATAGGCAATCTGGAAGAAATGGATGCATTACTAGAGATCTATAAGCTACCAAAACTGAAACAGGAAGAAAGAGAAAACTTGAATAGACTGGTAACCAGCAAGGAAATTGAAGCAGTAATCAAGAATCTCCAAACAAACAAGAGTCCAGGGCTGGATGCCTTCCCAAGGGAATTTCACCAAACAGTTAAAGAATAATTAATACCTATCCTTTTGAAACTGTTTTCAAATAATAGAAATGGAAGGGAAACTTCCAAACTCTTTCTTTGGGCCCAAAACTAGACAAAGACCCCACCGGAAAGGATTGAAGACCAATATCACTGATGAACATGGATGCAAAAATTCTCAACAAAATACTAGCCAGTAGGATCCAACAGTACATTAAAGGAATTATTCACCACAACCAGCTGGAATTTATTCCTGGGCTTTAAGGGTGGCTCACCACCTGCAAATCAGTCGTTGTGACCCACTATATAAATAAAAGACAGTACAAGAACCATCTTGTTCTCTCAGTAGACAGGCAGAAAAAGATTTGATAAATCTTAGGCATTATCAGTTGATAGGCAGAAAAAGATTTGATAAAGTACAACATCCTTTCTTGATGTTCATGTTCAACTCTTCATAGTATATGAATAGAAGGGACCAAAGCTGATGGCATCACAATTCCAGACTTCAAGCTGTATTAAATATGTAATCATCAAGACAGTATGATACTGACACAAAACAGACACATAGATCAATGAAGCAGAATAGAGAACCCAGAAATTGACCCTCAACTCTATGGTCAACTAATCTTCAACAAAGCAGGAAAGAATATCCAGTGAAAAAAAACAGTCTCTTCAACAAATGGTTTTGGAAAAATTGGACAGCCACATGTATAAGAATGAAACTTGAGCATTTTCTTACACCATACACAAAAATAGACTCAAAATGAATGAAAGATATCAATGTGAGATAGAAATCCATCAAAATCCTTGAAGAAAACACAGGCAGCAACCTTTCTGACCTCAGCTGCAGCAACTTCTTGCCAGACGCATCTCCAAGGCAAGAGAAACAAAGGCAGAAAAGAACTATTGAGCCTTCATTGAGATAAAAACCTTTTGCACAGCAAAGGATACAGTTGACAAAACGGAAACACAAGTAACATAAAAGGAGAAGATATGTGCAAATGTTTTATCAGATAAATAGACCCAAAATCTATAAAGAACTTAGCAAACTCAACACCCAAAGAACAAATAATCCAATCAATAAATGGGCTGAAGACATGAACAGACATTTCTGCAAAGAAGACATCCAAATGGCCAACAGACACATGAAAAAGTGTTCAACATCACTTGGCATCAGAGAATTACAAATCATAGCCACAATGAGATACCACCTCACACCAGTCAGAATGGCTAAAATTAGCAAGTCAGGAAATGACAGATGTTGATGAGTATGTGGAAAAAGGGGGGCCTTCTTACACTGTTTGTTGGTGGGAATGAAAGCTGTTACAGACATTCCAGAAAACAGTGTGGAGATTATTCAAAAAAATCTTTCTGTGGGCTTGTGAATAAGTAGTTATGGCATTCAACCCTTAGTACATTAAGGTGGCTGCGCTAGGCAGGTTCTACCATATTCCATGGTAGCTTTAATTAAATAGTGAAGTGGCATTGTTTGTGAACCCACAATTCTCGTAAGGTTTATTCCTATTGCATTTGTTCCATAAAGTAAATTAATGTATTTAAGAAAATAATGCACCATTCCCAATGCAACTTCCTTAAGAAACTTTGTAAGTTGCAAATGGTTAAAATTGTTCAGATCCAATCTTCCACGCCTCTAAAATCCCCTAGTCTTTCCACTGTGCTCATTGGCATTCAGTGTCCTTCACAGATAAACTTGCCTGTCTTGTCAATCACATTTACTCTAACTGAAACATGATGTCCTTGGGTCCCCCCGCTTTCTCTATTTTCCTCTACAGTGACCTTCGTCTTTCACAGCACAGGGTGTAGGAGTGGAGTGGATATCCTCCTTGCCTGTAATTGCAGGTAGACCATGTTTCTCCTTGTCTCAAAGCCACTACTTCTCTGTTTTTGCTTGATTGATTGTTTAAGGGCAGCATTTAATCTGTATACACCACCTACTCCACCTGCACAATATTTCATCAAAGGCTTTAGCAATTGTCCCCCATGATTTTCTTTAGCCTCTCCTTTCCAGTACAGATTCCATGGCCCATCAGAATACGTGGTTGTTTGCACATACTTGCAATTACCTTGTACCTCTCTTTACTGTATTCTCTTAGAAGATCCCAACCCTCATTGCATCTATATTTCTACTAACACTGTATATTCATCTGAGCAGTGAACAACTTTGCTTACTGATACCATTTCAACTTCTACTCACAGATCTCAACTGGGTCCTAGCTGTCCTATCATATTTTTCGGATGATCTCCCATTCTCTCAGAGGACACATTTATGTTTTCTCTCTGACTGATTTTTTATGGAGAAATAGTAATTTTTTGTTTTTTTTTTATTTATTTTTTATTTATTTTCAGCATAACAGTATTCATTGTTTTTGTACCACACCCAGTGCTCCATGCAATCCATGTCCTCTCTAATACCCACCACCTGGTTCCCCCAACCTTCCACCCCACTACCACTTAAAACCCCTCAGATTGTTTTTCAGAGTCCATAGTCTCTCTTGGTTCACCTCCCCTTCCAATTTCCCCCAACTCCCTTCTCCTAACTCCCCATGTCCACCATACTATTTGTTATGCTCCACAAATAACTGAAACCATATGAAAATTGACTCTCTGCTTGACTTATTTCACTCAGCTTAATCTCCTCCAGTCCCATCCATGTTGCTACAAAAGTTGGGTATTCATTCTTTCTGATGGAGGCCTAATACTCCATAGTGTATATGGACCACATCTTCCTTATCCATTTGTCCGTTGAAGGGCATTTTTGTTCTTTCCACAGTTTGGCAACCAACATTCACAAATCAATCAATGTGATAGAACAAATTAATAAGAAAAGAGAGAAGAACCACATGGTCCTCTCAATTGATGCAGAAAAAGCATTTGACAAAATCCAGCATCCATTCCTGATTAAAACGCTTCAAAGTATAGGGATAGAGGGAACATTCCTGAACTTCATAAAATCTATCTATAAAAGACCCACAGCAAATATCATCCTCAATGGGAAAAAGCTTGCAGCCTTCCCTTTGAGATCAGGAACACGACAAGGATGCCCACTCTCACTCTTGTTCAACATAGTATTAGAAGTCCTAGCAACAGCAATCAGACAACAAAGAGAAATAAAAGGTATCCAAATTGGCAGTGAAGAAGTCAAACTCTCTCTCTTCGCAGATGACGTGATTCTTTATATGGAAAACCCAAAAGACTCCACCCCCAAACTACTAGAACTCATACAGCAATTCAGTAACGTGGCAGGATACAAAGTCAATGTACAGAAATCAGTGGGTTTCTTATACACTAACAATGAAAATACAGAAAGGGAAATTAGAGAATCAATTCCATTTACTATAGCACTCAGAACCATAAGATACCTGGGAATAAACCTAACCAAAGAGGTAAAGGATCTATACTCGAGGAACTACAGAACACTCATGAAAGAAATTGAAGAAGACACAAAAGGGTGGAAGACCATTCCATGCTCTTGGATTGGAAGAATAAACATTGTTAAAGTGTCTATACTGCCTAGAGAAATAGTAATTTTGTTTCATTTTCAGTGTCACTTCCTCTACTTCTTCATCACCATCCCTTTACCAAATCTGTCCCTGCACATGCCTCCCTTTCTGTTATAATGAATGGATTTCTCTTTGCCCAAAGTATAGCAAACATTAATACATTGTTCCAGTCTACTATGCTCATTCACAGGAAGCTGAAGACTCATTCTACAACTCCTTTCTACTACCTTCAACATACATTCAAAAAAACCTAACTCATATTTATTTATTTTTATTTTTTAAAAAGATTTTATTTATTTATTTGACAGAGATCACAAGGAGGCAGAGAGGCAGGCAGAGAGAGAGGAGGAAGCAGACTCCCCACTGAGCAGAGAGCCCGATGTGGGACTCTATCCAAGGATCCAGGGATCATGACCTGAGCTGAAGGCAGAGGCTTTAACCTACTGAGCCACCCAGGCACCCCAAAACCTAACTCACATTTAAAAAAGAAATTCCTCTTAAACCCTACAACTTCTTTCAACTATTATCCATTTCCCTGTCTTGATTTATAATAAAAATCCTTGAAAATATTGTTTGTACCTGCTGTTTCTACTCATCTGTCCCCTTCATTTCTCAGTCCCCTCCCCATGCTACTGAAACCACTTTTGACAAGGCTAACAAATTAGTTTTTTAAAGGGAAGTCTGCCCAATGGTTTTCTGGAATAATCCCTTCATTGTCTCATTATTGAAAAGAGAGGGTCAATATATTAAAAATTAATATTGTATTTGACCTATTAAAGGCAAATAAATATGGGAAGCTGGTGCTGATTCATTTTACACCTTGAGTTTGGTGGTAACAATCCAGAGAGGACCATAGTATATGAAGTAAATGTCACTAGCATTTAAAGTTTCCTATAAATGGCAGTTTGTAGGCAGGAATTCTAAGTCTCAGTTTTATTTGTAAGTTGTATAGTCTATTTCCTTATTGCTGGAATTGCTTTATTTTTTATTTTAGTGATATTCCATTTTGCAGAAGTTACATATTGATAAATAAGATGTTTCATTTAAATTTTATCCAGATTAAGAAATAAACTGAGAGATGTTTCTGGAATCAAAAAATTATAAGCATATTCAATCTTTAGACATACTGTTATGATATTTAGTCTTTTAAGTTTTCACTAAATCCTGTGAATATAATTTTAATGTTTTGATGAGTATTAGTATATAACTTTTTATTTAAGTTCTTTCGGTATGAACATTTTATTTTTATTTATTTTTATTTTTAAATTTTCTGTAGCCAGGCTCAGTGCATGAACTAGATTTGGGCAGCTTGGCTGTTTACAGTGGATGATGTAATCCAGTATGACCTTAATCCAAAGTGTAAATAAGTATTTATTATAGATAGGTTTTAAGAATTAGTAGTGCTCAAGCAATATCCTGAAGCAATAGGAGCATAAGTGTTTGTGTATGCACACACATTTGTATAAAACTTATTTCCCACTTGATTTTTATGTTTTGTTCTATATATTTTATATTGATGATAGGTTAGCAACTTTCAATCTCAGTGTTAAGATAATTTCACTTGTAATGTAGAAGACATGTATGAGTTTTTATTTAAAATATCAAAGACAGGGGCGCCTGGGTGGCTCAGTGGGTTAAAGCCTCTGTCTTCAGCTCAGGTCATGATCTCAGAGTCCTGGGATCGAGCCCTGCATCAGGCTCTCTGCTCAGCGGGGAGCCTGCTTCCTCCTCTCTCTCTTCTTGCCTCTCTGCCTACTTGTGATCTCTCTCTCCTCTCTCTCTGTAAAATAAATAAATAAATAAAATCTTTAAAAAAAATGTCAAAGACTATGATATTTCAGTATACTATTTCATCATTTATAATTTATTTATAGTTTATTTATATTTTGAAGTCTTTGACTTTTAAATTATGTCATCTGTGACTGCCAATTTTAAGTTTTGATCAAAACAACCTGGGTATAGTGCTGATGTAATTTTGTTGCAAATTAAACTTGTGTGTGAAAATTATTGGAAAGTCAGATATGAGTTATATTTAATACTCTTTTCTCATGTGTATTATCAGGGAAGCTTTATACAGCTTTGACTTATTTTTCAGTTGATTATACTTATTATAATGTTTTTCATTGCTAACATTTGGAGAATAAAAACTTTTTCAAGTCAATTCATTTGTTCTTTTACCACTATGCCCATATATATTTTTAAGTTGCTTTTGTTATATTATCATAACTTGTAGTAGGTCATTTTGAACTTCCGTATATCCCCAAATTTCTTAGAGTTCTAGTTTCGTTTATTGGCTGTTAGTGTACAAATTTTGATCTAAGTATTAAATTTGTAGATTATATAATTTCCTATGAGCCCTGTATGTAACACATAGACTACAAGCAAATTTAGGACAGGACAGAAAAATTACATTTTTTTGGTTTGTTTTTGACAGTATGAGCACCTGTTGATATTTTTTTAAAATTTAATTTAATTTTACCTTATTTCAGTGTTCCAAAATGTATTGTTTATGCACCACACCCAGTGCTGTTTCTGAGTCCACAGTCTCTCATGGTTTGTCTCCCCTCTGATTTCTCCCAGCTCACTTCTCCTCTCCATCTCCCAATGTCCTTCGTGTTATTCCTTATGCTCCACAATTAAGTGAAGCCATATAATTGACTTTCTCTGCTTGACTTATTTCACTCAGTATAATCTCTTCCAGTTCCCTCCATGTTGTTACAAAAGTTGGGTATTCATCATCCTGATGGAGGTATAGTATTCCATTTTATATATGGAACATATCTTGTTTACAACTGGATAAAGAAGATATGGTCCATATATACCTGTTGATGTATTTAATTCTACCAAATGCTTTTATATTTTTTAATCTTCTTTTCTGAGTAGACTCTCTTTGTCTCTTTTATTTATAATCTGTTTCTCTGTGCCATACATTATCATATATGACACAAAATCATACTGTAATATAAAGCATAGTATACCATAATTATAAAAAAACACTTAAAATTTTAGAAACCCTCTATAATACACACCACCTGGTACTCCAACCTCCCACCCCCTGCAGGTGGTGGGTATTATAGAGGGCATGGATTGCATGGAGCACTGGGTATGGTGCAAAAATAATGAATACTGTTATGCTGAAAATAAATAAAAAATAAATAAATAAAAATTTTAGAAACCATTTTCTACCACAGATTTGTACTGTGTTTAAGCTAGATGAAATGGTGTCACTAATGAATAATTCATATATATCATGAATCTAGTTTCCTTTGTTCTTTCTGTAGTGTAGTACATTAATTAGTAAATTCTTATTTTTATAAAAACCACTTCCAGTTGGGTTCATGTGTTTGAACAACTAGAATACCCAAATTTTATGAGGATCTATATGATATTATGATAACTATTTATAATGCAATATTAAATATAAAAATCACGATACAGTATTGAATGTAGAATACTATCATAGATGGCCTAGAAGAGAAAATTGAAAAGGATATATTTATGCATAAAAAAGAAGAAAACATACTAAGTATGAAAAATAGATACCTTTGAGTGGTGGAGTTAAAGGGAATACATTTTTAATTCATTTTTTAATTTTTTTATAAACATATAATGTATTTTTAGCCACAGGGGTACTGGTCTGTGAATAGCCACATTTACACACTTCACAGTACTCACCACAGCACCCCCCCACCAACAATGTCCATAACCCACTACCCTCTCCCCACTCCCCTCCCCCTGCAACCCTCAGTTTGTTCTGTGAGACTGAGAGTCTCTTATGGTTTGTCTCCCTCCCAATTCCATCTTGTTTCATTTTTTCCTTTCCTATGCCCCAAAACCCCCACGTTGCATCTCCACTTCCTCATATCAGGGAGATCATATGATAGTTGTTTTTCTCCGATTGAATTAATTCACTAAGCATAATACTCTCCAGTTCCATCCATGTTGTCACAAATAGGCAATATTTCATTTCTTTTGATGGCTATAGAGTATTCAATTGTGTGTGTGTGTGTATATGTATATATATATATATATATACATATATATATATATATACAGACCACATCTTCTTTATCCATTCATCAGTTGATGGACATCTAGGTTCTTTCCATAATTTGGCTACTGTGGACATTGCTGCTATAAACATTCGGGTGCACGTGCCCCTTCAGATCACTACATTTGTATCTTTAGGGTAAGTACCCATTGCTGGGTCATAGGGTAGTTCTATTTTCAACTTTCTGAGGAACCTCCATGCTGTTTTCCAGAGTGGTTGCACCAGCTTGCATTCCCACCAACAGTGTAGGAGGGTTCCCCTTTGTCTGCATCCACGCCAGCATCTGTTGTTTCCTGACTTGTTAAGTTTAGCCATTCTGACTGGTGTGAGGTGGTATCTCATTGTGGTTTTGATTTGTATCTCCCTGACGCTGAGTGATGTGGAGCACTTTATCATGTGTCTGTTGGCCATCTGAATGTCTTCTTTGCAGAAATGTCTGTTCATGTCCTCTGCCCATTTCTTGATTGGATTATTTGTTCTTTGGGTGCTGAGTTTGCTAAGCTCTTTATAGATTTTGGATACTAGCCCTTTATCTGATATGTCCTTTGCAAATACCTTCTCCCATTCTGTCAGTTGTCTTTTGGTTTTGTTAACTGTTTCCTTTGCTGTGAAAAAGCTTTTGATCTTGATGAAATCCCAATAGTTCATTTTTGTCCTTGCTTTCCTTGCCTTTGGCGATGTTCCTAGGAAGAAGTTGCTGCGGCTGAGATAGAAGAGGTTGTTGCCTATGTTCTCCTCAAGGATTTTTATGGATTCCTTTCTAATATTGAGGCCCTTCATCCATTTTAAGTCTATTTTTGTGTGTGGTATATGGAAATGGTCCAGTTTCATTTTTCTGCATGTGGCAGAAATTTTCCAATTTTCCCAACACCATTTGATGAAGAGGATGTCCTTTTTCCATTGGACATTCTTTCCTGCTTTGTCAAAGATTAGTTGACCATAGAGTTGAGGGTCTATTTCTGGGCTCTCTATGCTGTTCCATCGATCTATGTGTCTGGTTTTTGTGCCAGTACCATACTGTCATGATGATGACAGCTTTGTAATACAGCTTGAAGTCCGGAATTGTGATGCCACCAGTTTTGGCTTTCTTTTTCAATATTCCTCAGGCTATTCGAGGTCTTTTCTGGTTCCAAACAAATTTTAGGATTATTTGTTCCATTTCTTTGGAAAAAAATGGATGGGATTTTGTTAGGGATTGCATTAAATGTGTAGATTGCTTTAGGTAGCATAGACATTTTCACAATATTTGTTTTTCCAATCCAGGAGTATGGAACATTTTTCCATTTCTTTGTGTCTTCCTCAATTTCTTTCATGAGTACTTTATAGTTTTCTGAGTACAGATTCTTTGCCTCTTTGGTTAGGTTTATTCCTAGGCATCTTATGGTTTTGGGTGTAATTGTAAATGGGATTGACTCCTTAATTTCCCTTTCTTCTGTCTTGTTGTTGGTGTAAAGAAATGCAACTTATTCCTCTGCATTGATTTTATATCCTGACACTTTACTGAATTCCTGTAAAAGCTCTAGCAGATTTGGAGTGGAGTCTTTGGGGTTTTCCACATGTAATATCATATCATCTGCAAAGAGTGAGAGTCTGACTTCTTTGCCAATTTGGATGCCTTTAATTTCTTTTTGTTGTCTGATTGCTGAGGCTAGGACTTCTAGTACCATGATGAATAGCAGTAGTGATGATAGTGGACATCTATGCCATGTTCCTGACCTTAGTGGAAAAGCTCTCAGTTTTTTCCCATTGAGAATGATATTTGCTGTGGATTTTTCACAGATGGCTTTGATGATATTAAGGTATGTACCCTCTATCCCTACACTTTGAAGAGTTTTGATCAGGAAAGGATGCTGTACTTTGTCAAATGCCTTTTCAGCATCTATTGAGAGTATCATATGGTTCTTGTTCTTCCTTTTATTAATGTATTGTATCACATTGATTGATTTGCAGATGTTGAACCAAACTTGCAGCACTGGAATAAATCCCACTTGGTCGTGGTGAATAATCCTTTTAATGTACTGTTGGATCCTACTGGCTAGTATTTTGGTGAGAATTTCTGCATCTGTGTTCATCAAGGATATTGGTCTGTAATTCTCGTTTTTGATGCGATCCTTGTCTGGTTTTGGGATCAAGGTAATGCTGGCCTCATAAAATGAGTTTGGAAGTTTTCCTTCCATTTCTATTTTTTGGAACAGTTTCAGGAGAATAGGAATTAATTCTTCTTTAAATGTTTGGTAGAGGGGCACCTGGGTGGCTCAGTGGGTTAAAGCCTCTGCATTCGGCTCAGGTCATGATCCGGGAGTCCTGGGATTGAGCCCTGCATCGGGCTCCGTGCTCAGCGGGGACTCTGCCTCTCCCTCTCTCTCTGCCTGCCTCTCTGCCTGCTTGTGATTTCTCTCTGTGCCAAATAAGCACATAAAATCTTAAAAAAAAAAAAAGATTTTTATAAATGTTTCGTAGAATTCCCCTGGGAATCCATCTGACCCTGGGCTCTTGTTTGTTGGGAGATTCTTGATGAATGACTGTTTCAATCTCCTTATCGGTTATGTGTCTGTTAAGGTTTTCTATTTCTTCCTGGTTCAGTTGTGGTAGTTTCTATGTCTCTAGGAATACATCCGTTTCTTCAAGATTGTCAAATTTGTTGGCGTAGAGTTGCTCATAGTATGTTCTTATAATTATTTGTATTTCTTTGGTGTTGGTTGTGAACTCTCCTCTTTCACTCATGATTGTATTTATTTGGGTTTTTTCTCTTTTCTTTTTGATAAGTCTGGCCAGGGGTTTATCAATCTTATCAATTCTTTCAAAGAACCAGCTCCTAGTTTCGTTGATTTGTTCTATTGTTTTTTTGGTTTCTATTTCATTGATTTCTGCTCTGATCTTTATGATTTCTCTTCTCCTGCTGGGTTTAGGCTTTCTTTGTTGTTCTTTCTCCAGCTCCTTTAGGTGTGGGGTTAGGTTGTGTACTGGAGATCTTTCTTGTGTCTTGAGAAAGGCCTGTGTCGCTATATATTTTCCTCTCAGGACTGCCTGTGCTGTGTCCCACAGATTTTGAACAGTTGTGTTTTCATTATCATTTGTTTCCATGAATTTTCTTTAATTCTTCTTTAATTTCCTGGTTGACCCGTTCATTCTTTAGAAGGATGCTGTTTAGTCTCCATGTATTTGCGTTCTTAGCAAATTTCCTCTTATGACTGAGTTCTAGCTTCAGAGCATTGTGGTCTGAATATATGCAGGGAATTATCCCCATCTTTTGATACTGGTTGAAACCTGATTTATGACTCAGGATGTGGTCTATTCTGGAGAATGTTCCATGTGCTTTGGGATGGAATGTTCTGAATAGGTCTGTGATGCCCATCTGGTCCAGTGTGTCATTTAAGGCCTTTATTTCCTTGTTGATCTTTAGTTTGGATGTTCTGTCCATTTCAGTGAGGGGAGTGTTAAAGTCCCCTAGTATTATTGTATTATTATCAATGTGTTTCATTGATTTTGTTATTAATTGGTTTATATAGTTGGCTGCTCCCATGTTAGAGGCATAGATATTTAAAATTGTTAGAGCTTCTTGTTGGACAGACCCTTTGAGTACGATATAGTGTCCTTCCTCACCTCTTATTATAGTCTTCAGCTTAAAATCTAAGTGATCTGATATAAGGATTGCCACCTCAGCTTTCTTTTGATGTCCGTTAGCATGGTGCATTGTTTTCCACCCCCTCACTTTAAATCTGGAGGTTTCTTTGGTTCTAAAATGAGTTTCTTGTAGGCAGTATATTGATGGGTTTTGTTTTTTTATCCATTCTGATACCCTGTGTCTTTTGATTGGGGCATTTAGCCCATTTACATTCAGGGTAACTATTGAGAGATGTGAATTTAATGCCACTGTATTGCCTGTAAGGTGACTATTACTGTATATTGTCGCTGTTCCTTTCTGATCTACTACTTTTAGGGTCTCTCTTTGCTTAGAGGACCCCTTTCAATATTTCCTCTATAGCTGGTTTGGTGTTTACAAATTCTTTTAGTTTTTCTTTGTCCTGGAAGCTTTTTATCTCTTTCTATTTTCAATGATAGCCTACCTGAATATAGTATTCCTGGCTGCATGTTTTTCTTGTTTAGCACTCTGTATATATCGTGCCAGTTCTTTCTGGCCTGAGGGGTCTCTGTGGATAAATCTGCTGCCAATCTAGTATTTTTACCATTTTATGTTACAGACTTCTTGTCCTGGGCTTCTTGTCCTTTGTCGCTAAGACTTGTAAATTTTACTATTAGATGATGGGGTGTTGACCTATTCTTGTTGTTTTTGAGGGGGGTTCTCTTCACCTCCTGGATTTTGATGCTTGTTCCCTTTGCCATATTAGGGTAATTTTCTACAATAATTCTCTCCAATATACCTTCTGCTCCCCCTCTCTCTTTCTTCTTCTTCTGGAATCCCAATTATTCTAATGTTGTTTTGTCTTATGGTGTCACTTATCTCTCGAATTCTCCCTTCATGTTCCAGTAGTTGTTTGTCTCTCTTTTGCTCAGCTTCTTTATTCTCTGTCATTTGGTCTTCTATATTACTAATTATCTCTTCTTCCTCACTTATCCTAGCAGTAAGAGCCTCCATTTTTTTTTTTTTTATTGCACCTCATCAATAGCCTTTTTGATTTCAACTTGGTTAGATTTTACTTCTTTTATTTTTTTCAAAAAGGGCTTTTATTCCTCCAGACAGGGTTTCTCTAATATCTTCCATGCCTTTTTTGAGCCCGGCTAGCACCTTGAGAATTGTCATTCTGAACTCTAGATCTGTCATATTACCAATGTCCATATTGATTAGGTCCCTAGCCTTTGGTACTACCTCTTGTTTTTTGTGGTGTTTTTTTGTTTGTTTGTTTGTTTGTGGTGAGTTTTTCTGCCTTGCCATTTTATCCAGATTAGAATATATGAAGGAGTGAATAATATACTAAAAGGGTGGTGAAGACCCCCAGGAAAATGTGCTTTAACCAAATTGGAAGAGACCCCAAATTGTGGGGGAAAGAGAGGGAGCTAAAAGAAGTTCAGGAAAGAAATAAACTAAATAAAATTAAAAAAATATATAAAAAAGAATATATATGTAACTGGTGAATAGAAAATGGTCACCCACTTAATTTTGTGAGTATTTTGGTCTCTTAGAAGAAACTACCTCCAAAATTTTAAAGAATGAAAAACATATATAAGGGTAAACATGATGAAGGGATGGAATATGAGTATAAAGATGGAAAAATTTTTTTTTTTAATTTCCAAAAAAGGAATTGGTAAGATAAGTTGGTTGGGAGAATAAAGAAAAAGGAATTGGAGAGAATTTGCTCAGGCTGGAGACTAGAACACAGCCCTGTGTTAGATTTAGGGTATATTTTGATCTATTAAAAGAAGTTGTATGCCAAATTTCTTTTAGAGGAAAAAACCCTATGTGTATACAAAAAATAAAGTTAAATACAATGCAGGATAAAATATGACTATGATAATGAAGATTCAAAGAAGATTTTTTAAATGAAAGGTATTGTTAAGGTAAACTAGTTAGAAAACGTTAAAAGTGGAAAGGGTAAAAGTTAAAAAAAATTATCAGAAGAAAAAAAAATAAATTAATTAACTGCAAGACTAAATAATAATAGGGTGAAAGCCATGAATTCCATCCTTTGCTTTCTCCTCCTCTGGAATTCTGCTGTCCTCCTTGGTAGTGAACTTGGTCTTGGCTGAATTTCTTGCTGATCTTCTGGGGAAGGGGCCTGTTGTACTGATTCTCAAGTGTCTTCACCTGAGGCAGAATTGTCTCACCCTTACAAGCAGCCAGGCTAAGTAATCTGTCCGAGTTCACTTTTGGGAGCTTTCGTTCTCAACACTTTCTGTAGAGTTCTGGAGGATGGGAATGAAAATGATGGCCTCCCAATCTCCAGCCCAGAGGAGACGAGAGCTCAGAGCCCCACTCCTCAGTGTGCCCTCAGAGAAAAGCGCTCAATCATTCCCATCTTCCTGGGCACTCTGAGCTCACCCAGCCTGTGATCAAGAGTCTCTGTCTCTGGCACACAGCTCCACCTGGAGTCTCCAAACCCCTTAGATCCCTGCACTTCTCTAGGGGGGTCTCCCCAGATCTTGTGGGGTCTTGCTCACAGAGCTACTGTAGCCTGTGCCATGGATCACAATTTAAGGTAACCCTGAGTTGAGAGCTCTCTCCTCAGCTCCATCTCTGTAGCCAGCTTCCCTGCTCTAATACTTGTGAGTTCTGTGACACTCTGACACCACCAATCCTTCTGTGACCCCGTGGGACCTGAGACCACGCTGTCACTGCGTTTAGCCTCTGGAGCAAAGTCCCAAAGTAAAGCTGACTTTTAAAACTTCAGATTTTGTGCTCCATTTCTCTGCCACTTGCCAGGAGTCAGCCCCTCCCCCCGCATCTATCTTCCTGTTGCTTTGGATTCACTTCTCCACCAGTCCTATGTTTCAGAAAGTGGTCAATTTTCTCTTTCTAGAGTTGCTGCTCTTCTTCTCTTGGATCTCCTGTTGGATTTGTAGGTGTTTGGAATAGTTTGATAAGCTATCTAGCTGATCTGCTGCCTGATGTCATCTAAGCCTGCTTCTTCTCCGCCATCTTGACTCCTCCTCCTCCCCATTATAGTTTTATGCCCCCAATTATATTACCTATCATTGTACTATTTATACCCACTTTGGAAAACAGGAGTCTTAGGTGACTGCCCAGGATCTAGATCTCTCTCTCTCCATTTTTTTTTTTTTTTTTAATGGAGATACTTTAATAGTAAGGTCTTACTTTGAAAAAGGTAATCATCTTTTACTTCAAAGCCTGATTTCACAGTTAAGGTTGTACATCATACTTTTCACACCTTCTCTTATATACTAAAGATCCATCTGCAGAAAGTACATAAGAAATATAAATATGAATGTCATAGGAATAAGCTTCTGTTTCAACTTTGTGAAATACAAAATAAACACAAACTAAAAGAGAAAATTGGGATGGCTGGGTGGCTCAGTTGGTTAAGCTGCTGCCTTCAGCTCAGGTCATGATCCCAGGGTCCTGGGATCAAATCCCACATTGGGCTCCTTGCTAGGCAGGGAGCCTGCTTCTCTCCCTGCCTCTGCCTGCCACTCTGCCTGCTTGTGTGCTCGCTCACTCTCTCTCTCTCTGTCAAATAAATAAGTAAATAAAATCTTAAAAAAAAAAAAACTAAAAGAGAAAATATCCTAACATCTTTAAACTTAACTTTTCTATGGGAAGGAAATGGGATTTGTTCTCTGAATTTATCAGAAATTTTCAAAATGTTGACATGAGACAAAGTTTTCAGAAAAAAAAAGTAAATATTCTATTCTCATTCAATTCCCTCACTTACATTGTGCATCCTCTTTAAGCTTCTTTGTACCCTTCTCACTACTTTTCCTATTGTTCTCAGACAGAAAGTAAATTTTAGGAATCTTTGTTTATTTAGATGAATCCTAATGGCATTTTCAGGCAGTAGAGATACAGGCACCAAATGACACAGCTGAGAATAATGCAACTCTTACATTAAATCAAAAGGCTCATGATTTCATCTCAACAATGCAGATTCAGCAACTAAGACCTTGAAAGCATCTACATGGACTTCAAATGTGTAAAAGCAGAGATGGAAAATGTCCTGAATCTCTTCAGAATGCCATATCAAATCAAATAAGAAGAAAGTTACTAGATTTTTAAAAATCTGATGTTCTTCTAATGGATAAAGATTCAATGGCATCCAGAAATGAGATGTGAACATTCAGAATATAGTAGGGTGAAACTCTGTCCTGTCACTTCCATTTTATGAATTTATGTAGAGATTAAATTATTATAGCCTGCTTCGGTTCCCAACCAGTTCCTCAGGAATAGAGGAGAAATTTACGGGTGATTTAAGGGAGCATTTACATCGACAGAGAGAAGGCATAATTTGTCAGGGGAGACTCTTATACTTCCTTATTCTCCATAATGTTCAAGTGAGCTGACATTTTAGCAAATTGAATGGCTTAACTGTTTAAAAAGAGAGGTTCCGGATTTCAAAAAATGGGTAAAGGAGTTGTGAATAATGCCTCACTTCCTCACTCATCAACTCCCTACCACAGATGCCTTCTTCTTTAATGATAACCTGTTTTCAAGCTGGAATCCATAAGACCCATGGATCACATCTCCACAATATTTTCCTGCACAGAATATCCCCACATCAGCATGATTATCAAAAGCCTAAAGATGATATTCAAGGCCAGAGACACTCCCTGGTGGTTAGTGGTTAGGATTCGGCGCTCTCTCTCAAGGCCAGAGTAATCTGGTCTCTGCCTATCCCTCCGGCATCATCACTTAGCCATCCTTCCTTTGAATTGCACCCTGTAACAGATCTCTCTTTCTTTTCCTGGCTTGGTATACTTGCTTGTCTGTGAGGCTCTTTTCTTCATCATCCTGCTCTACTCCAATTAATAATAATAATAATAATAATAAATAGTAACATATTTATACTACACTTACTACACTCTAGGTACTGTTCTAATTATTTCACTTAATCATCAATCAATCCTGACATGCACGGACTATTACAATTACTATTTTAAAGAGGTTAAATAAACTTGCCCATGGTAATGCAGTTAGTGTGTTTTAGATTCTGGGATTCAAAACTACTGATTCACCACTAGACAATATTCTCTGTATTTTCCCTCGTTAAGTGCAGTCCACCTCTTCAGACTCAGAGTCACCAACTCCAGCAAGATCTCTCCTTTTCCACTTTTCACCTTAGAGTATATGTACTTCCTCTTGGCTGACGTATATCTTTTTGTACTTCATTTGCCACATTCCATTATAATTAACCATTCATGTTACACTTGTAGATTATCAGTGACCATGGCTCATTTATTTTTATATTCTAGTGCCTGCCATCCAACAAATGTAAGTTCAATGTAAATGTAAATAAATATTTCACATTATGGCAAAATATCAGAGGCTTAAAATGCACTTTTATATGATATTTACATATAATTCTCTGTTCCACTATCTTCTATACAAATATCCACTGTATTGCATACACCCAGAGCTTAAGTAAATATTTGTGAAGTGAATTAAAAGGTCCGTGATGGAATTTTAGTGGAAACTAAAATCTTTGTAGTAAATATCCAGACTGTTCTAAAATGAAGAAATTAAGTATCAAATTAAATCAAGACAGATGAGAGCCTCTGGGTTAGATATATGTTGCACACAAATTAAATATTTGGAGGATTTATTAACTGGTCTATGCAAATGGACAGCATTAAACAATTCTGAGTCAGATATAAATAGGTAGGCCTTCAGAAATGGTGATTTGATAACTCTAGTTTGGGAGAAAAAAATCATCTTTAATTCTTTCCTATCTTTCTAAGCATAAACAGACCACCAGATCAATGGTGTTGAAAAAACTGATGACTTCTGATTTATTCTAAATATTTTGGAAGCTTGTATATAGTCGAACAATCCAATATATATATATATATTGACCTCCAAAAATTAAAAGTATTCCAATACACAAAATAATGTAACATTCAAGTTTTAAAGGAAAACTTCACACCAAGTGTGTAAGGTAGCATAACTAACACTTACAAAATGCCTACAGCCCTTTCACCCCATTATATTTTTCTACTTTTTTATTTTTGTCTTTTTTTGTTTTAGATTTTATTTATCAAGAGTGAGCAAGAGAGAGAGAGAGAGAGCGAGAGCACAAGCGGTGGAGGGCGGGGGAGGGAGATGGACAAGCAGACTCCCTACTGAGCAGGGAGCCCAATAGGGGCCTGGATCCCAGGACCCAATCCCAGAACTCTGGGACCCTGACCTGAGCCAAAGACAGACACTTAACCACTTAACTGCTTACCCTATTGAGCCACCCAGGTGCCGCTCTAGTTCTTTTTTGAATGGCTGACATGTGCACATGGTATACCATCAAAAGTTACAAACATACACACAGGGAAAAGTAAGACTCTTACCCTCCTCTTTGTTTTCCTGTTTCCTTTCTTACATACAAGCACTATTACCATTTTTGTGTGAATTCTTCCAGATACAATCTAAGCATACACCAGCATCCAAATGGTGATATAACCAAGCTATATCATACAATTGAATTCAGTGTCTTACTATTCAGCATTTTTTAAAAATAGTTCCAAATATTGCAACAAATGTCTTGAGTGACTACTCTCATATGTGTATCTTTCTGTACTACCTATGAAATTTTAGAGTTCTTGAAAAAAAGGCAGTCTTAGAAAAGTCTACATAATTTCAAAACAATAAGCCTTCCATGTTTTCATCAAGTAATGTTTTCATTTATATCTTTTCTCCATGGAATTTATCAAGTGATCGTTTCTTCCTTGATAGTCACTCCATTTTTGATAGATAAAGAAATCCCCTACCTGTTTGATTCTATACAGGAACTCTGTTCTGTTCCAATAATGCATCTGACATTACTTCAGTTGAATAATATCTGAAGTGTGATTTGAAGAGTTGATTCTCACATCTCTCACATCTTTCTAGACTTTTTCCCATGTGCTCTTTGGTATCTGATTCTCTAATCTCAGAGAGAAAAATATCCTGCTGGCATTTTAATTGGAATTACATTGGAATTCCAATTGGAATTATAGACTAATTTATGGGAAACTTAAATCTTTATTCCATAGTCTATCTGGGATCAGTACACCTTTCCCTCTGTTCAAGTTTCCTTTTAGGTATCAGTAACATTCACAGTTTCTTCAATAAATATTCTTTCAATATATATTTTTTAGTTTATTCATAAGTATTTTATCTTTCTAACAGAAATGGAATCTCTTCTGCCACTTTAAAATACAGATGTTTGCATACAGCAAGGCTACTGATTTTTTTTATTTAATTTTTTATTTATTTTTTATTTTTATTTATTTTTTTTTAAAGATTTTATTTATTTGACAGAAATCACAAGTAGATGGAGAGGCAGGCAGAGAGAGAGAGAGGGAAGCAGGCTCCCTGCTGAGCAGAGAGCCCGATGCGGGACTCAATCCCAGGACCCTGAGATCATGAACTGAGATGAAGGCAGTGGCTTAACCCACTGAGCCACCCAGGCGCCCTAATTTTTTATTTTTTATAAACATATATTTTTATCCCCAGGGGTACAGGTCTGTGAATCACCAGGTTTACACACTTCACAGCACTCACCCAAGCACATACCCTCCCCAATGTCCATAATCCCACCCCCTTCTCCCAAACCCCCTCCCCCCAGCAACCCTCAGTTTGTTTTGTGAGATTAAGAGTCACTTATGGTTTGTCTCCCTCCCAATCCCATCTTGTTTCATTGATTCTTCTCCTACCCACTTAAGCCCCCATGTTGCATCACCACTTCCTCATATCAGGGAGATCATATGATAGTTGTCTACTGATTTTTTAATATTAATTTTGTCCTCAGTCATTTTACTGAATTCTCTCATTTGGTGTAGTTCTCAGCTGATGTCCTTATGCTTTTCAGACCTACTGTATTTCTTGCAAATAATGAAAATGCTGTCTTATTTTTTCCAATTTTTAACGACACATATTTTTAACAGGCATCATCCTTGTTTTCATCATAAGTTCAATGGAAAGTTACAGTATTTTCCAATTTGGCCAAATACAGGCTTTGGGGGAAGACATATTTACATATATTAATTCTATATTTTGAATGACATGTTCAAAGCATTGATTTTTCATTCCACCTATTTACAATCTAAATGTTTAAGATGATATATTTTCTCTGAACACTCATGTCATATGTTCCATTATGTATTATTTTATCATTTTTTTATATACCCTGAAATGTTTACTTTGATTTCTTTGCTAAACCAACATTCAGGTAACATGTTCACCTGATCTCTTCATTCATCTCCATCTATCAAATCTCTGCCAAATCTTTCATTCTTTCTTTTTTCTTTTTCTTCTCTCTTCCCCTCACTTTCTCTCATTTATTTTACTGGGTCATCAGGCATGATTTACAATTTTGATCTTAATTTCTGGTTTTGTTGCATTGGGATTAGATATAGTTGTCCATGATACTTCTATGTTTTATTATTTATTCTTCTAGTAAATATTTAATTGGCATAGAGAAATTATGAGCATTCTCTTTCAGAGTATAGATGTTGATATATTAAAGTTACATCCACTCTATATACTTCAGTTTGCCATTTAGACTTTTGTGAATTTATCTTTCATACACTCGATCTTTCATGGCCTCAGATGAGTATATGATAGTCCTATGAGCAATGTGTTTTGACTGATATTCCACTGATTAACTGTACTTTTTTCTTTATGAATTGTATTAATAGGAATTTTGGTTCCTTGTTGTATTGTTAGGGCTGCCATAACAAAGTACCACAAGTATGGTCATTTAGAACAAAATACATGTATTGCCTTTCAGTTTGGGAATTTAGAAGTCAAAATAAGGTGTCAGCAAGGCCACACTTTCTCTGAAGATTCTAGGAGAGGGTGCTTCCTTTTCTCCTTCCAACTTCTGGTGGTTGCTGACAATTTTTTGTATTCTTTGGTTTGTGGCAGCATAACTCCAGTCTCTGCCCTCCATCTTCACATATCTGTCTTCCCTCTATGTGTCTCTGTCCAAATTTCCCTCATACAGGAATACCAATTATTGGATTAGAGTCCACTATAACCCATTAGGCCTTCATCCTAACTTGATTACCCCTAAAAGACCTTATTTACAATGAGTAAGGTCATATTCACACGTACCAGGGTTAGGACTTACATGTCTTCCTGGGGGACATGATTCAATCTACAATACCTTATTTATCACATTCAGTGCTTTTTGCCCTGATTTATGTTTGTCTATATTAAGAACATAAATACTGTTTTTTTATATGTGTGGGTTCCAGTATGCTGTTCAAGTCATTCTATTTTTAATCTTTCTGCTTTGGATTTATCACACACATACAGTACCACTTTGCTTGTGCTTTGTAATACAGTCTAAGACTCTTTTCTTTCAATAAGTGTATCCCATTTATATTAAAATATATTATCTATATTCATTCCAGCATCACATTTTATGTTATGTTTTCTCTTTCATTGCTTTATTTTTTCTGTGTTTTGTGTATTTCTTTGCTTTGTTGTGCATGACTTGGGTAGCTTACTACACTTCAGAAACTTTATTTTCCCTTTAGGGTCATTTGAGTGTTTTATTTTATATCTAAAAGATTATTTTGTACACCCAATCTTCTATTTTATAGACCCTAGGAATAATGATGGATTGCTATCTCCAATACCTTTGGTAGGTATCACTATAGTCATTAGTTTTTCTAATGCTTACTCCTCACCTGAAACTATACTCAAATACCACCTGTTCTAATTATCAGCTATACATGATTTTTTAAAGACAAGTAATACTTTATTCAAACCCATAAGAGAAATGGACAGCTTGGGTCTGTTAGAAAGTGTGTTTTAAAGCATAGGTCAGTATTCATATATGAGAGTATACACTGATACACACAAATTAAATGATCAGAGCACAACTTTCTAACATTTACAACAGAATAAGCTTCCCTGTAAAAGCAGCAATGTTATGACTTTTCTTTAAGATTTGACTTATTTGAGAGAGAGAAAGAACACAAGTGGTGTGAGAGGCACAGGGGGAAGCAGATTCCCCACCAAGCATGGAGCCCAACATGGGGCTCGGTCCTGACATCTTGGGACCAAGGCCCAAACCAAAGGCAGATACTTAACTGACTGAGGCACCCAGGCACCCCTGTTATGCCATTTTAAAAAAGATTTTATTTATTTACTCATGACAGGGAGACAGACAGGCAGAGGGAGAAGCAGGATCCCTGAGGAGCAGGGAGATCCATGCGGGACTTCATCCCTGGACCCTGGGATCATGACCTGAGCTGAACACAGACACTCAACCAACTGAGCCACACAGGTATCCCATATTATGACATTTTTAAGAAGACTTTATTTATTCATTTGACAGAGAGAGACACAGTGAGAGAGGGAAGACAAGCAGGGGCAGTGGGAAAGAGAGAAGGAGGCTTTCTGCTGAGCAGAGAACCCAATGTGGGGCTCAATCCCAGGGCCCTGGGATCATGACCTGAGCCAAAGGCAGACACTTAATGACTGAGCCACCCAGGCACCTCTGTTATGACATTTTTAACTTTAATATTCCTCTCCTTCTTCATACACTCTTTTGACAGAATCTATACCAAACCTCCTCATAATCCTTCTCAAGGGCAGCCTCTCAGACCACAGAAAACTCTCCTTCCTCCATACTTTCACCCACATACCAGTGAACAAAGGCACACTTAGCATACATCAGATCAAACTTGGAGTCCAGGTGAGCCCAGGCCTCAGCAATACCTGTGGTGCATTGGTCACCATGCACACCACTCCCTGTACTGTGGCAAGTTCTCTGCCAGGCACCATGGTGGGAGGCTGGTAATTAATGACAATCTGAGGCCAGTGGGGCACAAGTCCATAAACTGGATGGTACACATTGTCTTGATGGTGGCAATGGCAGCATTGACATCTTTGGGAACCATGTTGCCATAGTAAAACAGGCAGCAAGCCATGTTTTATGATAGCAAGGGTCACAATGTTACATTTCCTCATCTGGTTTGGCTGGTTCAAAGTATACACTGGTGATCTCTGCTATAGAAAGCTGTTCATGGTAGGCTTTCTCAGCAGAGATGACAGAAGCATATGTGGCCAGAAGAAGTGGATGCAGTAACAGGGGATGGGACTAGGTTGATCTGGAATTGTCAGATCAACATTCAGAACTCCATCAAATCTGAGGGAAGCAGTGATGGAGGACACAAATTGACTATCAACACTATTTAGGTTAGTGTAGGCTGTGTGTTCATTATCAAGGTTCTATCAAAGATGTCATAAAAGATGGCCTGAATGTTTACTGTGGAGGCACAATCAGAGTGCTCCAAGGTGGTATGGGTAGTGAGGGTGGGGTTGTAGGACTCAACTATAACTGTGGATACCTGGGTGGCTGCGTAAATGGAGAACTCCAGCTTGGACTTTTTGCCATAATCGACAGAGATGTTCTATTGGCAGGGAGGTGAAACTGAAACCAGCTGCCCCTTCAAAGCTGTGGAAAGCAAAGAAATGCTGAGGCACTATGCACTTGTCAGCTGATTCCTGAATCCTGTCCAAAACAAGGCAAATTATCTTGCCAGTGGTGTAGTAACCCTGGGCATAGTTCTTGGCAGCATCTTTCTTGACTATGATGAGCTGCTCACCATGGAAGAACTGGCAGTAGGTGCCAGTATGAACTTCATCAATGACTGTGGGTTCCAGGTCTACAAATATTGCCCTGGGCACATGCTTGCCAGCACTGATTTCATCAAAGAAGTTGTCAAAAGAGCCTTCTTCATCAATAATCCTGTCATTTGGCATCTGATCAGCCGGCTGGGATGATGTGTTCCAGCAACAGGGCTCCCAAAAGACATCACCAATCTGAACACCAGCCTGGCTAACATGTATGGAGATGCATTCACTCGGGGTTACTGATTTGTGGCTGCCAAGAAGATGGTGGAGAGGAGGGAAGAGGTTGTTACTTCTTACAGCTAGACTCTTGGGTGGTTGATGTAAGAGAACCTAGCAAATGACTGTGATTATAAAAGATGAAATAATTGATATTCTTATACAACTAGTTCCCCTCCAACTTCTATGTTACATTGTTTATTTATTGTCATTCTATTCACATTATGTATTGAAACTATGATTCCAAGAGTTGTTCCTTCCTTAGTTTTAAAGTTAATTGCATTTAAAAAAAAGTTAATTCATTTTATGCTCACCTCTGTTTTTGTTGTTGTTGCTGTTTTCTTTTATTTAGTTCATTGTTGTTGTTTTTGTCATGGTGGATATGTAAGAATAAATTCTCATAGTACTTGCACAACCAAAAGTACATACTCTTATTTTTGTTGTTGTTATTGTTGTTGTTGTTTATAAAGTAGCCTCCACACCCAGCACGGTGCCCAACATAATGCTTGAACTCAGGACCCTGAGATCAAGACCTGAGCTGAGATCAAGAATCAGACACTTAACTGACTGAACCACCCAGGTGCCCCTTGCTCTTGCCTTTTTACTTCAACAAGCTGTCTAGATATAACATTTTCCTGGCACCATTGTTTTCTAATGATATATATTGTCGGGAACTTTAAGGAAAGCCTGATACTTCCCCTTGTAAGTTATCTGATCTTTGGCTGGAATACTCAACGAATTATATACTTATCTTTAAGACCCATAATTTGACAAAGTCATGTTTCAGTTTTACACATATCTTACTGATTTTTCTTTAGTTGTGATGTGCTTTGAATGTATCCTTAAATAGTGTTTAGAGTATGTTTTCACTTTCCACCTTGGTGAGAGGTTATTTTATTCAAGGATGATAAACATACATTGATACTCCTTTGTTTTCAGTAACTCTATTAAATCTACTATCAGTTTCTGGTCTGTGTGTTTACTTTCTCCAATCTGTCTTCTCTTCTGTATTTTCATTGTGTTTTAAACAATCCCTGAGGTTTTGTTTGCTTGAATTTGTTTTGCTTTCAGATAGTGTCTTCATTTATGTGATAATTTTATTCTCCACTTATTTCCTAAGCTCTGCCAACTTAGTTTCACCTGTTTCTGTTGAACATAATTATAATTTCTTACTAAAAATCATATCTCTGCCTCAATTTTTTTTTAAATTTAGGATTGTTTATTTCAATTATTTGAGTCCATGACAATAAGTTTGCTTGTAATATTCATCCACCCCAGAGCAACATTTTTCTGAAGTATGTTCTCTGCCACCTGCTTTTCTGGATCCATTCTTCCTTTTCTCCATCCCCTTCCCCAACCCCTCCATTCCATCCCTGTCCCTAATCTTTACATAAATATGCTGGTTCCTTTTGCAATATTGTTTACTTTTAAGTAGATGAGTCTCTGTAGCAAGCTGTGCATTTTGATCCTTTATTAAAAGTACTGCTGTTCTGGCCCCTTGGTCTGCACAAGATTTGAGAACCGATATCTTCCTAACTTTTGCTACATTCTGCTACAAGAGTGATTTTCTTCATGAGGCACCGGGGCAGCTTAGTTGGTTAAGCTTCTGCCTTTTGCTCAGTTCATGATCCCAGGGTCCTGGGATGGAGCCCCATGGTTCAGCTCCATCCACAGCGGGGAGTCTGCTTCTCCCTTTTTTTCTGTCCCTCCCCCTCAATCATGCTCTCTTTCTCTCAAATAAATAAATAAAATATTTTTTTTTTTTTAGAGAAGAATGATTTTCTTCAGTATCTTCTAGCATCCCATCAGATCCTTTCTTCCCATGACACTCCTCCTTTTGTGATTTAAAGTGTTTAGGCATCTGTTAGTCTATTTTTTGTTTGTCTCTTTTGTTTTTGGAGTTGTTTCAGATAAAAAGAACAGAGATATCCTCACTCTGTCACTGTATAAATTATCTTATTTGATGTCCTATGTCAAATGCCCAATATACCTAACAGTGCTAACTCTAAGCTAGGTACTGCTTTAGCTACTGGTAGCAGAGCAGTAGGAAAAACAAACCAACAAACCAAAAAAAACTGACACATATCCCTTATCCCTGCCCCTATGAACTAAGAATGGCTAATTAACATAAATACAGATATCATTTAATTATATGCTGTCTTCTGCTCGCCACGTATTTTACTTGGCTTGCATAAAATATAATTTCAGTAAACAAAAATTTACTAACACACTCATACAAAGACTAGTCTATCAAAAATACTGTAATAGCCTCCAAATTAATATACTGTGATCCAATTTCATCCCCCCAAACTCCAACTTTGAAATAATAGCCAGAAATACATTATCAAACAACTCATTTCTCTGTTTAAAAATACATTTAAGTAATTTTGAAAATTGTATTATTTCTTCTTGAGGGGAGAATCATAAAATAGGAGATAAATAGCAAATAAATAACTTTTAAAAAAGAAGAAGAAGAAATATAGAGGCATCTGGGTGGCTCAGTCAGTTACATGTCTGCCTTCAGCTCAGGTCATGATCTCAGGGTTTTGGGACTGAGTCTTGTGCCAGGCTTCTGCTTAGTGAGTCTCCTTCTCCGTCTTCCTCTGTCCCTCCCCTGTTCATGCTCTTTCTGTCTCAAAAAAATAAAATCTTTAAAAAGAAGAAGACATATATTCAAGCATCCTGTATTTAAATAGTTATAATATGAATCTTCTAATTTTTTTCATACCAGATATTCATGCACTCTGATTTGTCACCTGTAAAAGTTCCAGGATACAAAACCTAGTTCAGATTTCCTTATGATGACTTTACAAAGGTTTATTTGCCTGTTATTTTAATTTTCCTGCCAATTCAAGGGCTGGCTAGAACTCAGACTGTGTTGAACTACCTGGCTTCATCTAGAAATTCCCTTGTAGTTCTCTAAACTCGGTTTTGCTATTGCTTCTCATGGGGTCAAGCCTAACCCAAGCATATGGGATGCAAGTAAATGTCCTTAGTAATTCAACATTAGTGATTTTCCCCTGTCTTTTTTTTTTTTCCCTTTCAGAGAACACTGGAGGTGATTTGTTTGTTTGCTTTTGTTTCTGAAACTATTACATCAGTAGTGATCTTAAAATTCAATTCCCTTTCTACTAAAATTTTAAAAAAAGGTAGAAGTGATTTTTGACAGAAAATGAAGCCATTTGGAAGTCTGCCCTTGAGAGTAGATGACAGAAAAATTTCCCCTAGAATGAATCTGAAATTTTTATATAAATTGACTTCAGGCATTTTTTTTTCTATTAACTTGCATTATCATGCAATAGCCTTGCATTATGCTAGGCTATTAAGAGGCTAATAATAATGTTAATGGGGTTTATTAATTTTTACATCATTTTAAAATTTTTATTTATATATTTTATTTTGTTTTTAAATAATAACTTTATTATTTTGAGTGCTTACAATGTGTTTAATTATTGTGTTACATGCCATATAAATACTGACTCATTCATCCTCATAATCAAAATAATTAGCCTCATTTTAGAGATAAAAATGTCAAGGCTTAGAGGGAACAAATAACTTCCTCCTTGTAATATAGTTATAGTAACTAATGGCAGAACCAAAGTTCAAATCTGTGTCTGTCAAATGCCCAACCTAATAACTCCAGCCTTCATCTTATATCACCTCTATTCTAGTTCCAGACAGTCTCATTCTGGAAACTAGGAAGAAATGTGAATCCCTGGACCCATTTCCAGGGTTTCTGACAGGGTAGGCTGGGGATGGAGCAGAGAGATATGTGACCACCAGGTAATTCTCTTCTGAATCATTACTTTAGGAAATATCTTTACTAAAAGAAACACTATAATTTAAAAAGTTTCATATAGTTTCTACTAATGATTTCATTTTTCAACTAAATTTAAAATAGTCGTCAAAATATGAGAAGACAGAAAACAAAAAATTTCAAAAAATATTCCCAGGGGAAAAGTCAAGATGGCGGAGAAGTAGCAGGCTGAGATGACATCAGGTAGCAGGAGATAGCTAGATAGCTTATCAGATCATTGAAAACACCTACAAATTCAACAGGAGATAGAAGAGCAGAAGAGCAACAATTCTAGAAACAAAAAATCGACTACTTTCTGAAAGGCAGGACTGGCAGAGAAGTGAATCCAAAGCGACGAGAAGATAGACTGCAGGGGGAAGGGCCGGCTCCCTGCAAACAGTGGAGCAATAGAGCACAAAATCAGGACATTTAAAAGTCTGTTCTGCTGAGGGACATCGCTCCAGAGGCTAAACCAGGATGAGCCCATGCGGGGCTCAATTCTCTCCAATTCATTTTTCTTTATTCTCCCAACCAACTTATCTTACCAATTCCTTTTTTAGAAATTAAAAAAAAAAATTTTCCATCTTTATACTCATATTCCATCCCTTCATCACGTTTACCCTTATATATGCAAGGTCACAGAAGGATTGGGGGTGTCTGAGTGTCGCAGAGCTTGCAGGTATTAGAATGGGGAAGCCGGCTACAGAGACAGAGCCAAGGAGTGAGCTCTCAACTCACAGTTACCTTGAACCAGTCACAGGCTGGGTGAGCTTGGAGCACGGACAGAGGCCAGGGAGATGATAGTGATTGAGCACTTTTTTCTGAGGGCACACTGAGGAGTGGGGCCCTGGAGCTCTCAGCTCCTCTGGTCCAGAGATTGGGAGGCCACCATTTTAATTCCTGTCCTCCAGAATTCTACAGAAAGCGTTCAGGGAACAAAAGCTCCCAAAATTGAACTCGAGCATATTACTTAGCCTGGACCTTGCTAAGGGCAGTGCAATTCTGCCTCAGGCAAAGATATCTGAGAATAACTACAACAGGCCCCTTCCCCAGAAGATCAGCAAGAAATTCAGTCAAGATCAAGTTCACTTACCAAGGAGAACAGCAGAATTCCAGAGGAGGAGAAAGCAAAGCATGGAATTTATGACTTTCACCCCATGATTCCTTAGTCTTGCAGTTAATTAATTTTTTTTTTATTTTTTTTCTTCTGCTAATTTTTTTTAACTTTTACATTTCCACTTTTAACGTTTTCTAACTAGTTTATCTTAACAATACCTTTCATTTAAAAAAATTTTCTTTGAACCTTCATTATTATAGTCATGTTTTATCCTGCATTGTATTTAACTTTATTTTTTGTATACACATAGGGTTGTTTCCTCTAAAAAAAATTTGGCATACAACTTCTTTTAATAGATCAAAATATACCCTAAATCTAACACAGGGCTTTGTTCTAGTCACCAGCCTGAGCAAATTCTCTCCAATTCCTTTTTCTTTATTCTCCCAACCAACTTATCTTACCAATTCCTTTCTTAGAAATTAAAAAAAAAAATTTCCATCTTTATACTCATATTCCATCCCTTCATCATGTTTACCCTTATATATGTTTTTCATTCTTTAAAATTTTGGAGGTAGTTTCTTCTAAGAGACCAAAATACTCACAAAATTAAGTGGGTGACCATTTTCTAGTCACCAGTTACATATATATACATACATATATATATGCATGTATATATATATATATATACATATTATTTTTTATATATATTTTTAATTTTATTTAGTTTATTTCTTTCCTGAACTTCTTTTTGCTCCCTCTCTTTCCCCTACAATTTGGGGTCTCTTCCAATTTGGTTAAAGCACATTTTCCTGGGGGTCTTCGCCACCCTTTTAGTATTTTATTCACTCCTTCATATATTCTAATCTGGATAAAATGGCAAGGCAGAAAAACTCACCACAAACAAACAAAAAAACACCCCAAAAATAAGAGGCAGTACCAAAGGCTAGGGACCTAATCAATATGGACATTGGTAATATGACAGATCTAGAGTTCAGAATGACAATTCTCAAGGTGCTAGCCGGGCTCAAAAAAGGCATGGAAGATATTAGAGAAACCCTGTCTGGAGGAATAAAAGCCCTTTTTGAAAAAAATAAAAGAAGTAAAATCTAACCAAGTTGAAATCAAAAAGGCTATTGATGAGGTGCAATAAAAAAAAAAAAAATGGAGGCTCTTACTGCTAGGATAAGTGAGGAAGAAGAGATAATTAGTAATATAGAAGACCAAATGACAGAGAATAAAGAAGCTGAGCAAAAGAGAGACAAACAACTACTGGAACATGAAGGGAGAATTCGAGAGATAAGTGACACCATAAGACAAAACAACATTAGAATAATTGGGATTCCAGAAGAAGAAGAAAGAGAGAGGGGGAGCAGAAGGTATATTGGAGAGAATTATTGTAGAAAATTACCCTAATATGGCAAAGGGAACAAGCATCAAAATCCAGGAGGTGAAGAGAACCCCCCTCAAAAACAACAAGAATAGGTCAACACCCCATCATCTAATAGTAAAATTTACAAGTCTTAGCGACAAAGGACAAGAAGCCCAGGACAAGAAGTCTGTAACATAAAATGGTAAAAATACTAGATTGGCAGCAGATTTATCCACAGAGACCCCTCAGGCCAGAAAGAACTGGCACGATATATACAGAGTGCTAAACAAGAAAAACATGCAGCCAGGAATACTATATTCAGGTAGGCTATCATTGAAAATAGAAAGAGATAAAAAGCTTCCAGGACAAAGAAAAACTAAAAGAATTTGTAAACACCAAACCAGCTATAGAGGAAATATTGAAAGGGGTCCTCTAAGCAAAGAGAGACCCTAAAAGTAGTAGATCAGAAAGGAACAGCGACAATATACAGTAATAGTCACCTTACAGGCAATACAGTGGCATTAAATTCACATCTCTCAATAGTTACCCTGAATGTAAATGGGCTAAATGCCCCAATCAAAAGACACAGGGTATCAGAATGGATAAAAAAACAAAACCCATCAATATACTGCCTACAAGAAACTCATTTTAGAACCAAAGAAACCTCCAGATTTAAAGTGAGGGGGTGGAAAACAATGCACCATGCTAACGGACATCAAAAGAAAGCTGAGGTGGCAATCCTTATATCAGATCACTTAGATTTTAAGCTGAAGACTATAATAAGAGGTGAGGAAGGACACTATATCGTACTCAAAGGGTCTGTCCAACAAGAAGCTCTAACAATTTTAAATATCTATGCCTCTAACATGGGAGCAGCCAACTATATAAACCAATTAATAACAAAATCAATGAAACACATTGATAATAATACAATAATACTAGGGGACTTTAACACTCCCCTCACTGAAATGGACAGAACATCCAAACTAAAGATCAACAAGGAAATAAAGGCCTTAAATGACACACTGGACCAGATGGGCATCACAGACCTATTCAGAACATTCCATCCCAAAGCACATGGAACATTCTCCAGAATAGACCACATCCTGAGTCATAAATCAGGTTTCAACCAGTATCAAAAGATGGGGATAATTCCCTGCATATATTCAGACCACAATGCTCTGAAGCTAGAACTCAGTCATAAGAGGAAATTTGCTAAGAACGCAAATACATGGAGACTAAACAGCATCCTTCTAAAGAATGAACGGGTCAACCAGGAAATTAAAGAAGAATTAAAGAAAATTCATGGAAACAAATGATAATGAAAACACAACTGTTCAAAATCTGTGGGACACAGCACAGGCAGTCCTGAGAGGAAAATATATAGCGACACAGGCCTTTCTCAAGACACAAGAAAGATCTCCAGTACACAACCTAACCCCACACCTAAAGGAGCTGGAGAAAGAACAACAAAGAAAGCCTAAACCCAGCAGGAGAAGAGAAATCATAAAGATCAGAGCAGAAATCAATGAAATAGAAACCAAAAAAACAATAGAACAAATCAACGAAACTAGGAGCTGGTTCTTTGAAAGAATTGATAAGATTGATAAACCCCTGGCCAGACTTATCAAAAAGAAAAGAGAAAAAACCCAAATAAATACAATCATGAGTGAAAGAGGAGAGTTCACAACCAACACCAAAGAAATACAAATAATTATAAGAACATACTATGAGCAACTCTACGCCAACAAATTTGACAATCTTGAAGAAACGGATGTATTCCTAGAGACATAGAAACTACCACAACTGAACCAGGAAGAAATAGAAAACCTTAACAGACACATAACCGATAAGGAGATTGAAACAGTCATTCATCAAGAATCTCCCAACAAACAAGAGCCCAGGGTCAGATGGATTCCCAGGGGAATTCTACGAAACATTTATAAAAATCTTTTTTTTTTTTTAAGATTTTATGTGCTTATTTGGCACAGAGAGAAATCACAAGCAGGCAGAGAGGCAGGCAGAGAGAGAGGGAGAGGCAGAGTCCCCGCTGAGCACGGAGCCCGATGCAGGGCTCAATCCCAGGACTCCCGGATCATGACCTGAGCCGAATGCAGAGGCTTTAACCCACTGAGCCACCCAGGTGCCCCTCTACCAAACATTTAAAGAAGAATTAATTCCTATTCTCCTGAAACTGTTCCAAAAAATAGAAATGGAAGGAAAACTTCCAAACTCATTTTATGAGGCCAGCATTACCTTGATCCCAAAACCAGACAAGGATCGCATCAAAAACGAGAATTACAGACCAATATCCTTGATGAACACAGATGCAGAAATTCTCACCAAAATACTAGCCAGTAGGATCCAACAGTACATTAAAAGGATTATTCACCACGACCAAGTGGGATTTATTCCAGTGCTGCAAGTTTGGTTCAACATCTGCAAATCAATCAATGTGATACAATACATTAATAAAAGGAAGAACAAGAACCATATGATACTCTCAATAGATGCTGAAAAGGCATTTGACAAAGTACAGCATCCTTTCCTGATCAAAACTCTTCAAAGTGTAGGGATAGAGGGTACATACCTTAATATCATCAAAGCCATCTGTGAAAAATCCACAGCAAATATCATTCTCAATGGGAAAAAACTGAGAGCTTTTCTACTAATGTCAGGAACACGGCATAGATGTCCACTATCATCACTACTGCTATTCATCATGGTACTAGAAGTCCTAGCCTCAGCAATCAGACAACAAAAAGAAATTAAAGGCATTTAATTGGTGGGAATGCAAGCTGCTGCAACCACTCTGGAAAACAGCATGGAGGTTCCTCAGAAAGTTGAAAATAGAACTACCCTATGACCCAGCAATGGCACTACTGGGTACTTATCCTAAAGATACAAACGTAGTGATCTGAAGGGGCACGTGCACCCGAATGTTTATAGCAGCAATGTCCACAGTAGCCAAATTATGGAAAGAACCTAGATGTCCATCAACTGATGAATGGATAAAGAAGATGTGGTCTGTATATATACACACACACACACACACAATTGAATACTCTATAGCCATCAAAAGAAATGAAATATTGCCTATTTGTGACAACATGGATGGAACTGGAGAGTATTATGCTTAGTGAAATAATTCAATCAGAGAAAAACAACTATCATATGATCTCCCTGATACGAGGAAGTGGAGATGCAACGTGGGGGTTTTGGGGCATAGGAAAGGAAAAAATGAAACAAGATGGAATTGGGAGGGAGACAAACCATAAGAGACTCTTAATTTCACAAAACAAACTGAGGGTTGCAGGGGGGAGAGAGGAAGGGATAGTGTAGTGGGGTTATGGACATTGGGGAAGATATGTGCTATGGTAAGTGCTGTAAGTGTGTAAACCTGGGTATTCACAGACCTGTACCCCTTGGCTTAATAATACTTTATTTGTTAAAATAATAATAATAATAATACCCCTGGGTTTAATAATACATTATTTGTTAAAATAATAATAATAATAACAACAACAACAAGAACTATGATGGAATTACATGGAAACCAATAATAATGAAAATGTTACTCTTATAGCACTTCCGATTACTTCAGGGCAGTATTATGTTGAAGCTGCCCTATAGATGTCATGAGAGCTGATGCTTTGCCTCTTTTCTTATCCATGTTCAGTAACATCACTTTGTGACCTTAGAATTGTCCGTGGTAGCAGTGTTTACCACCACAGAAATCATGAAGCACTACTGGTCATCGTCCCTCCAGTGGTTGTTAAGGATTGACATCTCTCATGACAAGGGATGACTGACCTTTAAAAAGACTTGAGACTCAGAGCTCTCTGTGTCCACACAGACTCTCTGAACACCATTTTCCTTTCATTGCCTTCAGTTTTGGAGTTATCTTTATACCAGAATGATGCTGGTTTTGCCTTTAAAGTAAAGAGGTTTATGAAGATTCAAAGTGTCCTTCTTTAGATATATTTATTTAAATCAGTCCAATAAGAAGAATGGCTCAGTTTTTAAAAAATGGTAATATGGATGGTATGTAAAGAAAACCAAATGAAGAAAGTGGTACTGGTAAATCTATTTTTGGAGGCACACTGCTTCGGACAGTTTTCCATTATTTATTACTATATAGCCAATGGGTCTTAGTTTCCAATCACAATTTCTAGCCTGATAAACTAGCCTGGATGAGTAGGGCCAGGGTATCAAAGAAGTATACTTGCTTTCTCTCTATCTTTATCTTTAATTTTGTCTTTGTCTTCCCCGAATGCTTTCTATGAAAGATAAAAGCTAAAATGAGGATTTCTCCTTTGCTGAGCCTGGCACTCTCTTGAATTGTCCTGTTCTAATGTTTTCAGTGATTCTGTAGTTTTCTATTTTAAATGTAAAAGTCTTTCCTCCTGGTTCTTTTGTTAGGTCTTGGATGTCTTCCCAGGGCTTATGTTGTGATTATTGGGGAAAGAATTGATGGTTTAGAGGGGGAGACAAGTAGAAAACTTTGTGGCTTCAGAGGCTTTATTTGTGGTTTGTTTTCTTATGTGTTTAAGAGGAAAGGGGAACAAATAGCATGGGGGCTGGAAGAGACCGTGGCAAGTATATTATCACTGTAATGTTGAATTTGATTTCCTCCTTTTGACCATTTTATTGATATCTAAGATACATAAACAAGACCAACCCTTCCCACAACTGAAACCAAGAGTTGATTTATATAGCACTATATAGTCTCTTGCTGACATCAGTAGTCAGAAAGAAATGTGCTCTTTAATTCCTTTTCTGACTGTCATTCTCTTCAAAGACAGTATTTCTGGAATGATATAAAGGTGAAAATGTAACAAGAAGTGGAAAATAGTTTTAAAATTTGTCAATGTTCAATATTTGGAAGTCATGAATTAGTTATTTTTTTCTCCTTGCTGAGGAAGTTTTTCCTTCAGTGTTCAGACTCAGACAAGCCCAGGATGGAGACAAAATATTTTAGAAGATTTGAAATAGAGGATAAGATTAAACCATTATTTGAATGATTTTTTGAAAGCAGTAAGGTTTGCTCAAATATTTCATCTTGATTTCCATTTGCTCTTTATGTAAAAATAAACCTAGGTAGATTGAAGTTCAGTCACCACTCAGGCATAAGACATTTTACATTGTCTTTCAAATACAAATACTATTATAGTGACAATTACATATTTAGAAAATGTCCGTGTTGCCTTTGTTCTCATGTAGCAGACAGCTGCTGTGTGTATGAATGTGAATGTGTGTGTATATATGCCTGCGTGTGTATAGTACAGCATTATAGCAACCATGTACTTTTCCATTATACCACCTTTTATGATCATCTGTCTTTAAACAGAACAATTTCTACTTCAAAATAAATATCTTGTTGGAGGTAGCTCTCTGGACTGGAGAACCTATGGGGGAGTCTCTAGAAAGACCTGTGCTGTGGTAAATCCTTCCATTGCATTTATTTACCAGCAAAATAAGATGCCAGACTCAGTGAGAGAAATATCTGTGCCTGTAGGAAAAGGAGGTTGACAGGTGATAGGAGGCATGCCCAGGACTATGGGTGCAAGACTGTCATTTGGGGACAAGGATAACCACGGGTGAAGGAGACCAGGATTGCTGGGAAGAAGACCTCTTCTCCTTATGCAGCAGCCCCTTCATATGCTAACACAGCCAGCACATGCATAGATAAAAACGTAATCGAAAGACCCAGAACTCTGTCAATAGCATAGCTGCAGGGACTTACAGCTGTATGAATGAATGAAAAAATATATATACAATCAAAGTATTTTATAAATTAATGTGGAGAAGTTCTAAGTGGGCATAATTTTCAGACACCCAATATTTTTTGTAAAACATTATCGAAAAATTCATATGCTTGGATGAAAATGCTTTTTAGGAAGAGGAGAATGGAAATGGAGCAAGAGGGAAGAAGAGGAATTAACTTTGTTTCTAGGATCATAAAATATTACAACTAACTTCATGCATAATTACATATTGCTGAAAGAATATGAAGTCACAGGTTCCTCTTTTAATGGAACAGGACACTGAGACCCAGAGCAGGACTTGCCTAAGGCCACACAGTTCTTTATAGGCTTTAGACTGGAATCCAGTTCACCCATATCCTTTCCCTGTGGACATTTTGCTATTTTTATGTACTAAAAATATGGGACCACAGCAAATAGTTATGTATTTACCTACTAAGACAGAAATTTACTTTATGAACATTTACTTATGAACATTTGCACAAATGAATATCATCCAGAACATATATTAAAAGCTGTGTGCACTCTGACACTTATTTTAATGTTTGTAAAAATTCATACTTTATAAGATACTATAAGATAATGTTTATAAGAATTCAAAGGTCACAAATGTGACTTTTCTGCCCTTTACGTTCTGGATATTGTAGCAAGTGTGGACTTGAAGGGGCATTTCCAAACTGTAAAGTTTGGGCCCACACCCATATTCTCCTTCTGCACATCTTGGAGAAGTGTACAGAAAAGTACTGAAGATGATGTGGGTCTGAACAGAGTCTCTCTGCAGCCACACACCATGGTTTCTGACTGATCAACACTTTCAGGCAGGTTAGATGACCTTTCCCTGTTCTCACAGCTTCCTGTGCCTAAATCTGTACTGAACTAGACTCTGAATTCTTTGAGCATGCCCCAGTAACCACTATAGTTCCAGATACAAGGTGAAACTCAGGTAGTATTGATATAATCATTTTATCTAAACATTATCCCCCAGTGTAAAGCCTTCCCTTTCCCTGCTGTCTTATTGTCTTTACCTTAGAGAAAGCTACTTGCACTTCCTAGCTTGATTGCCCTATATGTGTTCTTAAGTAAATGATATAATTTTAAGCTACTTGGGATCCCAATCTTTGTTTGAATAATTATGCTGAATATGTGTTTATGCCTGACCACCTGAAACAGAAAGCTCCAAGCTTACTGAGATTCAGGGTCTAGAGCCACAAAACCCTGTTTTGTTCTCCAGGATTAGCTGCTTATTCTGTCAGAGCTTTGGTTTCATGTGTAATAGGAAAATCCATTATTTCCCTGAGAGCATTGGGGTGAAATGTAATCTCACAAGTATTTTATTAATAGCAGTTAAGATATATTAAGCTGTTACTGTGCCAGGCACTGTGTTAGCTTCTTTCCATGCATTATCTCATTTGATCCTTATAACAGCTCATATTCCCAAGTTACAAAGAACCATGATCCAAACTGGATCATTTTGAATCTCTGATCTCATGCTCCTAAACTAATAGCTAATACTGTTTGCCCTCAAGTGAGATAAAATAAGTATTTTGAAATATAGCAATATAACTTACAAATATGAGGCTGTGATAATGCAGATACTTCATGCTGCTGAAATAGGTGTATAGCTGAATCTTTAATTAAGCAAGACAAGTGCTAACATGGGAAAACCCAAATATATATTGTGCCCATGGAAGAAGGAGGAAAAGTGGCCCAGAGACATATATGAAGGGGATGGGGTAAGGAGGTGTGCTTGACTAACAGAGTTAGAATTACATCCTTTGCTACTTCCCTGGTTTTACTTCAGGGGGTTTTCTCAACCTAGAATTCCTACTTCAAACTCCCATTCTTCCATTCTCCCTACACTCACTGTTGGGGCCGATTCCACCGATTCCACGTTAAAACCTGTTAAAGCCCTAAGGCCTGCCTGGGCCTGCTTAGCCAGAGTGACCCCACGTTGACTAGGTAGCCATTTTGTTGTTTCATAAACATCTCAGCAGTTACTGATATCGGTTCCGGGTAACCGTTGCTAAAACACACACCTAAAAAAGGCCAGAAAGGTAGGAGACATCCAATTAGCCAAAGCCACATATGTGGAGGTCTGTGGTTGTGCTCTATAAAACTAGCCTGTAAGACCAGGGGGTGGTTGCTCTCTTTGGAGGCGGCCCTGGCAGGTCAGTCTGACTTCTAATGCTTGGCATAGAATAAAGCTTTGCATAACTTTCACTTTGTCTCAGTCTTGTTCCTTTGACCCTCACCTCCTGCTATCTTCTCTTCCTTGGTAGAAATCTTCTGCTCCTTTGAGGTTTGGCCCAAGAACCACCTCCTCCTGATTTATCCTTGGGTTTCTGAATTACTGTCTTACAAATTCACCATTTTTTCTCTGTTCCTGCAACCCCTTTGCTGTAACTCTATTTTAGGGTGTCTTAGTTTGGCATTCTTGATGTTTTAAACTAGATGATTCTTTGTTTTTGAAGACTGCTCTGCATTCTAAGATGTTTAGCAGCATCTCTGTCCTCTTCTTTGGATGCAGGAGCACTTCCTTTCCCAGTAGTGACAATCACAAATGTCTCAGACATTCTCAAACATCCCCTAGAGAACAAAATCATCTCTGTTTGAAAGTTAATGGTCTTCTGACCATTATAACCTAGTTTCTGAACGGAATTCCAAATGTGAGTACATTGTTTCACTTTTCACTTTGGAAAATATTCTTCTATAATTAAGTGTTTGTTGGATTTTATGAGCATTGTAGTCATCTTGGGGTCATATTAAAACCCAAGTCACTGGTGCCCTCCTGCTTTTCTTCATGTTTCTGATTTAGTTAGTCTGTGTTGGGTCCCAAGACACTGCCTTTCTAACCCACTTCTTAAAATGTCAAGTGATGTGTATGCTGCTTTTCTGGGGACCACATTTTGAGAATCATTGTCAATACCACTGCTCAGCGCTTCTGCTTCAGCTTTTCCTGGTTACATTCCCCATAAGCAGGACAGTACTTTCTTTGTTGTTTCTCCCTGCCCCAACCCTGTGCTTTGCACACAGTAAGCCTACATTGAATTGAACAAATAAATCAATGAATCTGAAAGTACTTTGCCAAAGATTAAAAGGATTTACAGAGAAAACGTGTCATTAATAAGGTAATGGGATATGCAGGAATTTGGGGTCAGGTGAAGACAGTTCTGTTTCCAGAAGTGTTTTGACAGAGTGCTAAATGAAATGCCTCCAGTGAATTTGAATTCATTGTGAGTCAGACAAAGGATGGCTGTAAATTATTCTGTTGTCATGGCATATCAAGGAAGTTGATGGATAAAGGGACATGCTAATGAGACTGTAAGTGACAATGGAAATGAAATCAATGGTCTCTGGGAGACTTCTTTTGAACAGAGTAGGGAAAGCATCTATTCTCATCATTGCCAATTATCAGGATCACTAAGCTTTTTAGGAGATGCATTAACTTGCAAAGATCCTGTTCTTCTGGACCATATCTGTCCAGATTTGGGGAGAAAAAGTAATGAAAGATCATTTTGAGGGGTGTAAAAAGGGAGAAGAATTATTACTCATGGTAGATTTCACTTTTATGCATTCTATAGCCATGCTTATATTTTCCAAATACATGCACACCTACTACCTTCTGCAATTCCCATATAACTCTTTGAAGGTAAGTGAGACGAGTATTTTTTCCCTATGCTTAGAAAGAGAAACTGAGTCACAGAAAATTTACTGAGGTACAGAAACTCTTCTAAGTGAAAAAGGGAAACAGAGGTATGGAATCTTTAATTAAGGGCAAAAGTAAATTTTTAAATGAAATGCTATGTTTAAAATAGGGCTAAGGTGAGAAAATTATTATCTTGAATCTTAGAAAGGGTCCTCTAGAGGCTACACTGTGAACATTGAGTGCATCTGCATTTTTCAGTTAAATCTCTTGTTCCCTCTTTCATTTGTTCCTGCTTTCTTTTCCTCAGGAATGTCCCTGTTTAAAGCATGGAATCCTCTTACACAATTTTTAGGAGAAGACTTTACTCTTCAGGATTTTGCTCACATGTCACCTCTTCCAAGAGGCATTTCCAAGTACTCTCTTTCAAGTTATGCTGATTTCATTTATAGAGCTCATCACAGTCTGATAGTGGCTTGTGGAAATCTTTCTCTGTCTCTCATTGGTCTTCTCTCACTGGAATGTAAAATCCTTAAAGGTAGAGGCATCCTTTGGCTTATCCATCCTTATATTAAAAGCACTTTAGCACAATGCTTCAAAATAACAGACACTTGGTGCATATTTGTTTACTGAATGGATTCATCTTTCTCTAATGGAGTTCCTGAGATGGGACATGTGTCAATAATAATATTAAATGCAGCTGAGTTGTTGTCTCAAAGAAACAAATCGTTGGGGTGCCTGGGTTGCTCAGTCATTTAAGTGTCTGCCTTTTGCTCATGTCATGATCCCAGAGTTCTGGGATGAAACCCCATGTCATCAGGCTCTCTGCTTCGTGGGGGTCCCTGCTTCTTCCTCTGCCTGCCATTCCCCCTTCTTGTGCATGCGTTTTTTCTCCCTCTCTCTCTGTCAAATAAATAAATGAATTAATCTTAAAAAAAGAAAGAAAAAGAAAGAAAGACGCTAATCCTTGATGCCTTGAAATCATTCTAAGCGGGGCCAATCTCTGTTTCCCCCTTGTCACACATTATTAGTCTTTTATTGATCTTGTGTTAATAATCTTGCAGCAGCTAAAAGATGCCAATGATCAATAGATCAATTAATTTAATAAGAAACAATAGAGCATACTTATTAACAGATGGGGTGTTAGATCCAGATTTCCTGATTTTGACATTTATTACCTGTATGGCTTTGGGTAAGTTACTTAACCTTACTGAGGCTCAGCTTCCTCACCTGAAATACAGATAATATTCATCTTTTTTTCTAAGGACTTAATAAGTATGTGTAGAGTGCTTAAAGTAGTGTCTCATCTACACCAAGTACATTATTAATGTAAGTTTTTTTTTATTATTATATATAGCCACAAATCCGAGTGCCACTCAAAATCAGAATCCATATAGATCAAGTTACTGCAGTTCAGGAGATAACCCCCAAAATCCATGATCACCATTGAGAAATATTAAGGGATTCAGGACAAGGCTATCTTAGACATACACATGTTAAACTAATATACTTTGCCTTACTTTACCCTCCAAACCATTTAGATTACAGATGGAGAACATATTTAAATTTCCAAGGAAAACAGAAGGAACTTAAGAAAAATTAATAGCTCTCATAAGATTTCACTTAATAAAGCATTAAAGCCACCTGTGATAATCTGAGCTGAAAAGGGTGATGTATGGTTCCACACATTCTCAGCATGCTTTCATTTAAAGGGACTTAGATTGTTTCCACCCAGCTCCAAGAGCAAAAGGAGGAATAAATAAAGAGAAGGACTACATTTCAAACAGGGGTTATGGGTGTATCATAAGTACTGCCTTAGCAGCAATAGCTTTTGGCTCAAAGGATTGCACTAGAATCACAAGAATCACAACTGAATGGAGATGAAATCAAGTTAAAAACTCAACTGAGCAGAAAGAAAAAAGATTGGTCAGTATAAACACTAATAACCCCATACAAGGCAGAAATTATTGCATATAAACAATCCCTTTTAAAAACAATAGCAAAGATTTTTTTTTACATTACTTTATTTTGTTAATGCATTTCTGTTGTGTGAAAGTGTCTGACATCTCTAACTAAAAATTAAGGGTCTTGGGGGGAGGAGTCAAGATGGCGGAGAAGTAGCAGGCTGAGACTACTTCAGCTACCAGGAGATCAGCTAGATAGCTTATCTAAAAATTGCAAACACCTGAAAATCCATCGGCAGATCGAAGAGAAGAAGAACAGCAATTCTGAAAACAGAAAAACACCACTTTCTGAAAGGTAGGATTGGCGGAGACGTGAATCCAAAGCTACGGGAAGATAGACCCCGGGGGGAGGGGCCGGCTCCCGGCAAGCGGCGGAGCAATGGAGCACAAAATCAGGACTTTTAAAACTCTGTTCCGTGAGGGACATCGCTCCAGAGGCTAAACCGGGGCGAAGCCCATGCGGGGTCAGCGTGGCCTCAGGTCCCGCAGGGTCACAGAAGAATCGGGGGTGTCTGAGTGTCGCAGAGCTTGCGGGTATTGGAATGGGAAAGCCGGCTACAGAGACAGAGCCAACAGTAAGATCACAGCTCGGTGTTAACTTGAAGCGGTCGCAGGCTCAGTGAGCTCGGAGTGGGGCCGGAGGTCAGGCAGACAGGAGTAACTGGGCGCTGTTCTCTGAGGGCGCACTGAGGAGTGGGGCCCCGGGCTCTCGGCTCCTCCAGGCTGGAGACCTAGAGGCCGCCATTTGTATTCCCGTCCTCCAGAACTCTACGGAAAGCGCTCAGGGAACAAAAGCTCCTGAAAGCAAACCCGAGCAGATTACTCAGCTCGGCCCCTGGTAAGGGTGGTGCAATTCCACCTGGGGCAAAGACACTTGAGAATCAATACACCAGGCCCCTCCCCCAGAAGATCAACAAGAAATCCAGCCACGACCAAGTTCACCTACCAAGGAGTGCGGTTTCAATACCAAGGAGAGCAGCAGAATTCCAGAGGAGGAGAAAGCAAAGCACGAAACTCATGGCTTTCTCCCTGTGATTTTTTTTAGTCTTGCGGTTAATTTAATTTTTTTCTTTATCATTTTTTGGTTTTTTTCTCGCCTTCTGGTAAAACTTTTTTTTAAACTTTTAACCTTTTCTTTTTTAACGTTTTTTAACTAGTTTATCTAATATATATATTTTTTCTTTTTTATATTTTTCTTTATTCATTTTCTTTTTTTTTAAATTCTTTTCTTTTCTTTTCTTTTTTCTTTTTTTCTTTCTTTCTCCCTTTTTGAACCTCTTTTTATTCCCTTACTCCCCCCTCACGATTTGGGATCTCTTCTGATTTGGTTGAAGCATATTTTCCTGGGGTTGTTGCCACCCTTTTAGTGTTTTACTTACTCCTTCATATACTGTTATCTGGATAAAATGACAAGACGGAAAAATTCACCACAAAAAAAAAAGAACAAGAGGCAGTATGAAGGCTAGGGACGTAATCAATACAGACATTGGTAATATGTCAAATCTAGAGTTCAGAATGACAATTCTCAAGGTTCTAGCTAGGCTCGAAAAAGGCATGGAAGATATTAGAGAAACCCTCTCGGGAGATATAAAAGCCCTTTCTGGAGAAATAAAAGAACTAAAATATAACCAAGTTGAAATCAAAAAAGCTATTGATGAGTGCATTCAAAGACATACGCTCTCACTGCTAGGAAAAATGAGGCAGAAGAAAGAATTAGTGATATAGAAGACCAAATGACAGAGAATAAAGAAGCTGAGCAAAAGAGGGACAAACAGCTACTGGACCACGAGGGGAGAATTCGAGAGATAAGTGACACCATAAGACGAAACAACATTAGAATAATTGGGATTCCAGAAGAAGAAGAAAGAGAGATGGGAGCAGAAGGTATATTGGAGAGAATTATTGGGGAGAATTTCCCCAATATGGCAAAGGGAATGAGCATCAAAATTCAGGAGGTTCAGA
>NC_081558.1:48645021-48648743 GCF_022355385.1 Mustela nigripes
TATGGACATTGGGGAGGGTATGTGCTATGGTGAGTGCTGTGAAGTGTGTAAATCTGGCGATTCACAGACCTGTACCCCTGGGGATAAAAATATATTATATGTTTAAAAAAAATTAAAGGGGCGCCTGGGTGGCTCAGTGGATTAAAGCCTCTGCCTTTGGCTCAGGTTATGATTCCAGGGTCCTGGGATCGAGCCCTGCATCTGGCTCTCTGCTCAGCGGGAAGCCTGCTTCCCCCTCTCTCTCTGCCTGCCTCTCTGCCTACTTGTGATCTCTGTCTGTCAAATAAGTAAATAAAATCTTTTAAAAAATTAAAAATATATTATCACATCTAAAAAAAAATGTGGAAACTACTCTTAGCTCTCAGACTAAACAGCAAATGCTGTCAAAGAAATAGATTTGGTCATGAGCTGTAGTTTGCCAGCTACCAGCCTAAACTAACATCTCTCAACAAAGAAGTCCTCTTTCCTCCTTTTTGACTTCCACACTATTCTTTACAGGATATTCTTTATATAACTCCATTTCCCTCCTTTCCTTTGTTTCTTATAACAGCTGTTACAAAATTCAAAAGCCTTACTTTGACCTGTAAGGTCCAATTGGTTTGTCTCACACCTCACTCCATGTCTTTGATTTCATTCCCCATCACATTGCCTCTTGATTTCAAACTGCAGCCATAATGGTTCTTGAGTTACTTCAAATGCTGTTCACATGTTCTGCCTCAGGGCCTTTGCACTAGTGCTTTCTTTTGCTATCTTCTGAGAGCGCCACCTCACATCTGTCTCTGCTAAAATCTTTCTTCCTCAGAGAAATCTCTCCTTAACATCCTATCCAAAATGTCATTGCTCTGTCACTCTCTCTCCTCTTAGCCTGCATTGTATTTCTTCACAATTACTGCTGCCAGGCAGGTGTTCATTTGCTGGTAGCCTGTTTCCTCCACTGAAATGCTAGTCATAAAAATACAAGGATTTGATAGTTTAAAGACATCTCCATGCAAGAAGAGTTCCTGACCCTGATTAAAAAGGACTTCAATATTTTTTGATTAAGTAATAAATAGAATATTATGACTTTTGAATCAGTTATTGCATTGCCTAGGTTAATATGAAGCATTTTAAGGTTTGAAGCTCATCTTTCATTTCTTTCCATTCTTATGACTTACACATAATTAGTACTAAACATTTATCACCATTAAACCCATCAAGCATATCTCACAGGTATCTCCTTTCTTTCAGTAAAATAGTTATGTTTCTTTGTTTTGTCAATAGGAAAGCAAGTCTTTATTTTTTTTCTGAAAATAAAAATAGTGTATATTGACCATTAAGAAAAAGTATAGAAATAAAATACATACAAGTTGAAATTTCTCTAAAATCTCAGTTGTAAGAGTCAATCAGTGAATGGGTTGTTCTAGACCTTTAGTGTTCTTCTATGCACAAATTACATATTTTACTTTAATAAAATCAGGATCATACTCCCTTATAATGAATGCCTTAATACTTTGCGACTTTTTGTTGTCATTGCTGTTAACACTAGGTCTCTGATATGTCCTCATGCCAAGAACTTATAATTTGAGAATTCTGTCTTTGAAAAATAAACAAGGAAATTTAAAAAGCCATTAATTAGGATACTTATAGATTAAAACACGGCAGAAGTGGCAGTAGGGGACTTTCAGTGAGCAAGATGACATTTAGGAGTCAATGAGTAGATAGTGAAGTCTAGATATAAAGCTGAAAAAATAATGTAGGTTAACAGACTACCTAAAAATCACAGATTAACAGTCTGAAGTCTACGGGAGTAAGAGTAAGATTGAACAGTATAAAAAAAGAAGTAGCAAAATTACAATGGAGCAGTCAAATGGATATGATTTTTGGCAATAATTGTGAAAGGTCTGGAAATGAGAAAGTGGGAACAGCTAGTGGTTGCTGTATAAAGGGAAAATAAATGAGATTAAATAGCTCAAGTTTTAGCATGATGACTTCTTTAACAATCTGGAAAAAGTTTTGGGAGCATTTAACTAAAAACACATATTTGATATGCAATATTAAGGTTAAAAAACTCATTTTCTGGTTATCTTGAATATATACATCTCGAATGTAATGTTATTACATTGTATAATTTAAATTATTATTGCTGATATCTTCGTCCAAGACCCTTAATTTTATTTTGTTTTTTTTTTGTTTTTTGTTTTTTTTTTGTTTTATTTTCTATTCCCCCCCTTTTTTTAATTTTTAATTTTTTATAATTTTTATCCCCAGGCGTACAGGTGTGTGAATCACCAGGTTTACACACTTCACAGCACTCACCAAAGCACATACCCTCCCCAATGTCCATAATCCCACCCCCTTCTCCCAAACCCCCTCCCCCAGCAACCCTCAGTTTGTTTTGTGAGATTAAGAGTCACTTATGGTTTGTCTTCCTCCAAATTCCATCTTGATTCATTGATTCTTCTTCTACCCACTTAAGCCCCCATGTTGCATCACCACTTCCTCATATCAGGGAGATCATATGATAGTTGTCTTTCTCTGCTTGACTTATTTCGCTAAGCATGATACGCTCTAGTTCCATCCATGTTGTCGCAAATGGCAAGATTTCATTTCTTTTTATGGCTGCATAGTATTCCATTGTGTATATATATCACATCTTCTTTATCCATTCATCTGTTGATGGACATCTAGGTTCTTTCCATAGTTTGGCTATTGTGGACATTGCTGCTATAAACATTCGGGTGCACGTGCCCCTTCGGATCACTACGTTTGTATCTTTAGGGTAAATACCCAGTAGTACAATTGCTGGGTCATCGGGCAGTTCTATTTTCACCATTTTGAGGAACCTCCATGCTGTTTTCCAGAGTGGTTGCACCAGCTTGCATTCCCACGAACAGTGTAGGGAGGGTTCCCCTTTCTCTGCATCCTCGCCAGCATCTGTCATTTCCTGACTTGTTAATTTTAGCCATTCTGACTGTGTGAGGTGAATCTCATTGTGGTTTTGATTTGTATCTCCCTGATGCCGAGTGATATGGAGCACTTTTTCATGTGTCTGTTGGCCATCTGGATGTCTTCTTTGCAGAAATGTCTGTTCATGTCTTCTGCCCATTTCTTGATTGGACTATTTGTTCTTTGGGTGTTGAGTTTGCTGAGTTCTTTATAGATTCTGGACACTAGTCCTTTATCTGATATGTCATTTGCAAGTATCTTCTCCCATTCTGTCAGTTGTCCTTTGATTTTGTTAACTGTTTCCTTTGTTGTGCAAAAGCTTTTGATCTTGATGAAATCCCAATAGTTCATTTTGCCCTTGCTTACCTTGCCTTTGGCGTTGTTCCTAGGAAGATGTTGCTGCGGCTGAGGTCGAAGAGGTTGTTGCCTGTATTCTCCTCAAGGATTTTGATGGATTCCTTTCGTACATTGAGGTCCTTCATCCATTTTGAGTCTATTTTCGTGTGTGGTGTAAGGAAATGGTCCAATTTCATTTTTCTGCATGTGGCTGTCCAATTTTCCCAGCACCATTTATTGAAGAGGCTGTCTTTTTCCCATTGGATAGTCTTTCCTGCTTTGTCAAAGATTAGTTGACTGTACAGTTGAGGGTCTATTTCTGGGCTCTCTATTCTGTTGCATTCATCTATGTGTCTGTTTTTGTGCCAGTACCATGCTGTCTTGATGATGACAGCTTTGTAATAGAGCTTGAAATCTGGAATTGTGATGCCACCAACGTTGGCTTTCTTTTTCAATATCCG
>NC_081558.1:48648843-48673781 GCF_022355385.1 Mustela nigripes
CCATTTCTTGATTGGACTATTTGTTCTTTGGGTGTTGAGTTTGCTAAGCTCTTTATAGATTTTGGATACTAGCCCTTTATCTGATATGTCGTTTGCATATATCTTCTCCCATTCTGTCAGTTGTCTTTTGGTTTTGTTAACTGTTTCCTTTGCTGTGCAAAAGCTTTTGATCTTTATAACATCCCAATAGTTCATTTTTGCCCTTGCTTACCTTGCCTTTGGCGATGTTCCTAGGAAGATGTTTCTGCAGTTGAGGTCGAAGAGGTTGTTGCCTGTGTTCTCCTCAAGGATTTTGATGGATTCCTTTCGCACATTGAGGTCCTTCATCCATTTTGAGTCTATTTTCGTGTGTGGTGTAAGGAAATGGTCCAATTTCATTTTTCTGCGTATGGCTGTCTAATTTTCCCAACACCATTTATTGAAGAGTCTGTCTTTTTTCCATTGGACATTCTTTCCTGCTTTGTCAAAGATTAGCTGACTGTACAGTTGAGGGTCTATTTCTGGGCTCTCTATTCTGTTGCATTCATCTATGTGTCTGTTTTTGTGCCAGTACCATGCTGTCTTGATGATGACAGCTTTGTTATAGAGCTTGAAATCCGGAATTGTGATGCCACCAACGTTGGCTTTCTTTTTCAATATCCGTTTGGCTATTCGAGGTCTTTTCTGGTTCATATAAATTTTAGGATTATTTGTTCCATTTCTTTGAAAAAGATGGATGGTACTTTGATAGGGATTGCATTAAATGTGTAGATTGCTTTAGGTAGCATAGACATTTTCACAATATTTCTTTTTCCAATCCAGGAGTATGGAACATTTTTCCATTTCTTTGTGTCTTCCTCAATTTCTTTCATGAGTACTTTATAGTTTTCTGAGTACAGATTATTTGCCTCTTTGGTTAGGTTTATTCCTAGGCATCTTATGGTTTTGGGTGTAATTCTAAATGGGATTGACTCCTTAATTTCTCTTTCTTCTCTCTTGTTGTTGGTGTAGAGAAATGCTACTGATTTCTGTGCATTGATTTTATATCCTGACACTTTACACTTCAGGCTCTCTTCTTTGCTTAGAGGACCCCTTTCAATATTTCCTGTAAAGCTGGTTTGGTGTTTGCAAATTCTTTCAGTTTTTCTTTGTCCTGGAAGATTTTTATCTCTTTCTATTTTCAATGATAGCCTAGGTGGATATAGTATTCTTGGCTGCATCTTTTTCTTGTTTACTGCTCTGAATATATCATGCCAGCTCTTTTTGGCCTGCCAGGTCTCTGTGGATAAGTCTGCTGCCAATCTAATATTTTTACTATTGTATGTTACAGACTTCTTGTCCCGGGTTGCTTTCAGGATTTTCTCCTTGTCACTAAGACTTGTAAATTTTACTATTAGGTGACAGGGTGTGGACCTATTCTTATTAATTTTGAGGGGGTTTCTTTGCACCTCCTGGATTTTGATGCTTGTTTCCTTTGCCATATTGGGGAAATTCTCTCCAATAATTCTCTCCAGTATACCTTCTGCTCCCCTATCTCTTTCTTCTTCTTCTGGAACCCCAATTATTCTAATGTTGTTTTGTCTTATGGTGTCACTTATCTCTCGAATTCTCCCCTCATGGTCCAGTAGCTATTTGTCCCTCTTTTGTTCAGCTTCTTTATTCCCTGTCATTTGGTCTTCTGTATCGCAAATTCTTTCTTCTGCCTCATTTATCCTAGCAGTGAGAGCCTCCATTTTTTATTGCACCTCATTAATAGCTTTTTAAATTTCTACTTGATTAGATTTTAGTTCTTTTATTTCTCCAGAAAGGCCTTTTATATCGCCTGAGAGGGTTTCTCTAATATCTTCCATGCCTTTTTCAAGCCCAGCTAGAACCTTAAGAATCATCATTCTGAACTCTAGATCTGACATATTACCAATGTCTGAATTGATTAGGTCCCTAGCCGTTGGTACTGCCTCTTTTTCTTTTTTTTGTGGTGAGTTTTTCTAACTTGCCATTTTTTCCAGGTAAGAGTATATGAAGGAGCAAGTGAAATACTAAAAGGGTGGCAAATACCCCAGGAAAATATGCTTTAACTAAATCAGAAGAGATACCAGATCGTGAGTGGGGAGAAATAGGATAAAAAGAGGTTCAGAGGGTGCTTGGGTGGCTCAGTGGGTTAAAGCCTCTGCTTTCGGCTCAGGTCATGATCTCAGAGTCCTGGGATCAAGGTCCGCATCGGGCTCTCTGCTCAGCAGGGAGCCTGCTTCCTCCTCTCTCTGCCCACCTCTCTCCCTACTTGTGATCTCTGTCTGTCAAATAAATATATAAATAATGAATTAATTAATTAAAAAAAAGAGGTTCAGAAAGAAAAAAAAGAAGCAATTAAAAACAGAAAACAAAGAAAAAGTATAAAAAAATATATATGCATATTTGATAAACTAGTTAAAAAACATTAAAAAAGAAAAGGGTAAAAGTTAAAAATAAATTATCAGAAGAAGTGAAAAGAAAATTGATAAAAAAATTAAATTAATTACAAGACTAAAGAATCATGGGGAGAAAGCCATGAGTTCTGTGCCTTGCCTTCTCCTCCTCCAGAATTCCGCTGCTCTCTTTGGTATTGAAACTGCACTTCTTGGTAGGTGAACTTGGTCCTGGCTGGATTTCTTGGTGATCTTCTGGGGGAGGGACCTGTTGTAGTGATTCTCAAGTGTCTTTGCCTCAGGCGAAATTGCACTGCCCTTACCAGGGTCCGGGCTGAGTAATCTGCTCGGGTTTCCTTTTGGGAGCTTTTGTTCCCTGAGTGCTTTTTGTAGAGTTCCGGAGGAGGGGAATGAAAACGGCGACCTCCTGGTCTCCAGCCTGGCCTGGAAGAGCTGAGAGCAGGGGACCCCACTCCTCAGTGTGCCCTCAGAGAACAGCGCCAATAACTCCCGGCTGCCTGACCTCCAGCCAGGCTCCGAGCTCACCGAGCCTGCAACTGGTTCAAGGTAACCCCGAGCTGAGAGCTAACTCCTTGGCTCTGTCTCTGTAGCCAGCTTCTCCGTTCTAATACCTGTAAGCTCTGCAACACTCAGACACCCTCGATCCTTCTGTGACCCTGTGGGACCTGAGGCCACGCCGAGCCCACATGGGCTTCACCCCGGTTTAGCCTCTGGAGCGATGTCCCTCAGCAGAACAGACTTTTAAAAGTACTGATTTTGTGCTCTGTTGCTTGCTGCTTGCTGCTTGCTGGGAGCTGGCCCATCCCCCCCGGGGTCTATCTTCCCATCGCCTTGGATTCACTTCTCTGCCAGTCCTACCTTTCAGAAAGTGGTTGATTTTCTGTTTCTAGAATTGCTGTTCTTCTTCTCTTTGATCTGCCATTGGATTTGAAAGGTGTTTGCAATCTTTAGATAAGCTATCTAGCTGATCTCTTGCTACCTGAAGTAGTCTCAGCCTGCTACTTCTCCACCATCTTGACTCCTCCTCTAGTTTCCACATTTTAAAAAAGATTTTATTTATTTGAGAAAGAAAGAGAGCATGCATGGGAGCATGAGCAGAGGGAGAGCAGTGGGGGAGGGAGAGGGACAAAAGACTCCCTGCTAAGTAAGGATCCTCACCCAGAACTCCATCTCAGGACCCCGAGATCATGACCTGAGCAAAATTGGACACCCAACTGACTGAGTCACCTAGGCATCCCTCTGCATTTTTAAATGGTTACATTTTAATTGTTTATTTAAATACTTACATAAAATCCTTTATTTTACCTCTTGACTGCAAAGTTTAGGATATTTACTCTCCAGCTCTTTAAGAAAAAAAATTGCCAACTTCTGGCCTAGGTAACAATGTTCAGCCTTGCAGTATAATCATTTATTATTTCTCCATGCAAAGAAGATGGCAGATGGAATGAAGGGCTGGACATAGGGGAGAAATAAATACTTGGATTCAGGAGGTCAGGTGACAAGGTTTGCTTTTGAATCAAATTTAGTGTGTGAGAGGAGTCAAAGATGATTCCAGGAGTTTTGGTTTAAGCGGTTGGGTTAGACCATGGTGCCCATTTTTGAGCTGGCAATGACTGAGAAGTAAGACATTGCAAATAAAGGGAATTGAGAGTGGTGTTTTGGACATCTTAATTTCAGGGTTCCTATTAGATGTCCTTGTAGAGAGGTATGATGAATGTCGAGAAGGTGATGCAAGCAATATGTGCTGTAGAATTTCAGAAGAGGGCTGGGGACATGGGGCCTGCTACATAGTGTAGTTGGCATATGAAAAAGACTAGTAATTATAATTAAGATGGTAATAATAATTATTATTAATAATAAGGCTTTAATCTGTTTGAAGCCTTGTATATAGTGTATGGCAGCCATGAATATGAATCTGGCATACCTCCAATTATGTGGAGTGTAACTGATCAAGTGCCCCAGCTGGTGAGCTCTGAAATCCATTGTGTGGGTGCACTGAAGCTGCAGTGAAGGACTGAGCATGCAGGGATTCCAGGGCAGGTGGGACTCCTTTAATGACTGATTATATCTCCAGAACACTCCCCTCAGCCATGTTGAAACTTTGTGAGACTGTATGGGCAGCTAAGGGCACTTCACCCAACATTCCTTCTAGAGTCAGGCTTGCATTATTGTGGGTAGCTCCAGGTTTTTAGTCTTGTCCCTTTATCTGTCAGGTGGCCATTTCCCCTTATCAAATCCCTGTGAGTTTAATCCTATCTGATTTCTGTTTCAGATACCTAAACTAAACCCAGGAGTTGACATACACTGTTGAACTTTGAATGATACAGGGATCGGGGCACTGATCCCCACACAGTTGAGAATCTGAATACAACTCTTGACTCCCGCAAAACTTAGCTGCTAGTGCCTAGTGTTGAAACAGTTCATGGGTATTTTGTATGTTATAGGCCCTATATACTGTATTATTACAGTAGAGTAAGCTAGAGAAAAGAAAATGATATTTAGAAAATGATAAGAGAAAATATATTTATAGGACTGTACTGTATTTATTTTTTTTAAAAATCCACATAGAGATAGACCTGTGCTGTTCAAATACATGGTGTTTGAGGATCGATCAAGTGTATTATCTCATTTAAATCCCATTCAGGGTCCTTCAAACAACTCTTTAAAATAGGCTGTTTTATTTATTTATTTTTGTGTACGAAGAAAATTGCCCCGATTTTTTTTTTTTTTTGTATATAGGGTTTTTAATTTTTATTTTTTAAAATTTATTTATTTATTTATTTATTTATTTATTTATTTTGTTGTTTATTTATTTGACAGAGAGAGATCACAAGTAGATAGAGAGGCAGGCAGAGAGAGAGAGAGGGAAGCAGGCTCCCCGCTGAGCAGAAAGCCCGATGCGGGTTTGATCCCAGGACTCCAGGATCATGACCTGAGCCAAAGGCATAGGCTTAACCCACTGAGCCACCCAGGCGCCCCAGGTTTTTATTTTTAAATTAAATTTTATTTTTTCACTTTCCCAAGATTCATTGTTTATATACCACATCCAGAGCTCCATGCAATACATGCCCTCCTTAATAGCCACCATAGGTTCGCTTATTATTCTCATATTAGAAATCAGGAAACCAAGGATTGGAGAGGTAAAGTGATTTTTTAGTTTTCAGCCATTATTTTCACAAGGTATTTTTGGATGCTAACTTTCCTACTCTAAAGTGTACATTTAACCAATATGTCACATAGTGCTTCTCAGTTGGGGGCAATTTTCCAGGGGACATTTAATAATGTCTGTAGACATTGTTCATTGTTACAAGGGGGTGAGGTGTTGCTTAGCATCCAGCTGGTGGTGGCCAGGAGTGCTGCTCACCATCCTGTAATGCACAAGACAGCGCCATCAACAAAGGGTTATCCAGCATCACATAGCAATAGTACTGAGGCTGAGAAACCCTACATAACACCAATAGACTCTGACAGCGATAAAAAATGAGACAGAACGCCGAGACTTATATGAGTATTAGGAGAAGCAGAGCAGTGAGGGTAGAAAAGTAAAAATAAATAAATGAATAAATGAATAAACTCACTCTTCATGTCTAGTAAAGAAGAAGTAGCAAAAATAGCTTTAATTAATTAAATTGTAAATGTCTACTGTGTGAAAAATCTCACACTCTTCATGGCCAAGGAGAACAGGAACCAGAAAAAAATAATTGGTTTTGGCTAATATTAAAATCAGTTGAGTTTTGCTGAGCACGTACCATTTGAGTATTGCCTAGAAAAACAAAAACAGTTTATATGTAACATATCTATTTACATACTTAGTTATGTTCCAGACATTTATACTGAGTATTTTATAAGATATATATTATTGTTGATCTCACTTTAAAGATGAGTAAACTAAGACTTTGACCTAGGAAGTAACTGATCAAAAAGTGGAGACTAGGGGCACCTGGGTGGCTCAGTGGGTTAAGCCTCTGCCTTCGGGTCAGGTTATGATCTCAAGGTTCTGGGATCAAGCCCCTCATCAGGCTCTCTGCTCAGCAGGGAGCCTGCTTCCCCTGCCCTCTCTCTGCCTGCCTGCCTGTCTACTTGTGATCTCTCTCTGTCAAATAAATAGAATCTTTAAGAAAAAAGCAAAATAAAATAAATTAAAAAAAAATAAAAATAAAAGTGGAACCTAGAGCCCAAACCTGGAAACCCTGTGCTTTAAAACTTTATTTTGAATAAGAGAAGTGGCATGGTAAATAAGAACGTTCTTCAAATTTTGAGAGAGTGGATGTTAACAATTCACAAGCAGGCAGTCATTTAGCTGCTTGATGACTATCCATTAATTTGATTCTCTTTACATCATCATTTTATCTCACTTTTTTTCTTATATAATCCTTAGTAGTTCTTGTACTTGAATGCAAGGTTTTATTAAAAACAAACAAGCGGGACGCTTGGGTGGCTCACTTGGTTAAGCAGCTGCCTTCGGCTCAGGTCATGATCCCAGCATCCTGGGATAGAGTCCCACATCGGGCTCCTTGCTCGGCAGGGAGCCTGCTTCTCCCTCTACCTCTGCCTGCCATTCTGTCTGCCTGTGCTCGCTCTCTCTCCCTCTCTCTCTCTGACAAATAAATAAAATCTTAAAAATAAATAAATAAATAAAAAATAAAAACAAGCAAACAAAAAAGCAGCAAAAAATAAACAACCTCAATAGTTTTTCTTTATTTTGACATGCAGATGTGTTGTGTTGTATTTACTAAATATGAATAATAATTTGCTGTGGGTTAAGATGTGGTGCTAAAGTGTAGTAAAAGCTCATTATGTTGATTAAATTTACTTTTTTGTATCATGTGGAAAATAGATTGGGGGTTATTTTCATTTTTGAATATTAGTTGGTTAATAGCAGCTTCACATTTAGTTTCTTTTGTAGAGATAGGTATTTTATTGATCAGATCCATACCTAAGAGTTTCATGAAGCCATCACTTTCTGCAGGACAGAGTTTTCCTAGAGGTTTTTAAAACTCTGTTTTTGAGAACAATAAACAATGGCTTTGTCATTTCTTGCTATAGCGTTTATATAGTATTCCATTGTAGAGAGAACTTAATAATCGTTAATAGAGATACTTGCTAATAACAGAGAGAGATCACAAGTAGATACTTGTTAATAGAGATACTCGTTAATAGAGATACTTGCTAAGACTTTCTGAGAGAACTTAGGAGCTGCTTGATAAAAATCAATATCAAGTAGTGATGGAAATATTTTGTCCATTTTTTCTGGGCATGTTTTTCCTATGACATTGGTACTTAATTCTTTTGCATGAGTTTAATTGGATGTTGGATATGTTTCTTGGAAAATACCCTGGGAAAAAATACACACATACACATACAGTTGGAAAATACACTTTGAAAAATATGTGTATATTCATTATAGAGAAGAAAAAAAGTATGAAGACTGGCAGTTTACACAGAGTACAAAAAAAAAATGTTAGGAAGAAAGTTCTATTCTGGCTATTTATTTATTTGGAAATAGATTGGACTGATGATAATACTAATCACAATGGCTAAAATTTATTAAGCATTCTCTATGCTAAGCATTTCATCTTTTTTAAAGTTTAAATTCAATTACCCAACATATGGTACATCATATGTAGTGTTCAGCAGTAGTTCATCATTTGTGTTTAATACCCAGTGCTCATCACATCACATGCCCATTTTAATACCCATCACCCAGTTACCTCAACCCCCCATTCACCTCCCCTCCAACAACCCTCAGTTCATTTCCTATAGCTGAGAGTCTCTCATGGTTTTTCTCCCTCTCTGATGACTTAACATTCATTTTTCCCTCCCTTCCCCTATGATCCTCTGTGTTGTTTCCTATGTTCCACATATGAGTAAAATCATATAATTGTCTTTCTCTAATTGACTTATTTCACTTAACATAATACCCTCTAGTTCCATCCATGTTGTCACAAATGGCAAGATTTCATTTTTTGTTGGCTGAGTAATATTCCATTGTGTATGTATGATGTATGTGTGTGTACATACACATACATCTTCTTTATCCATTCATCTGTCAGTGGACATCTCAGTTCTTTCCACAGTTTGGCTCTTGTGGACACTGGTTAAGCATTTCATCTTTATTGAGTCTTCATACCACACACTCTAAGCAGTTGCTTCCAAGTTTCCCATTTTACAAATAAGGAAAGTAGTATATAATTAGGTTAAGTAATCTATCCATTTAGTAAGTGGAAAAGTTTGTTTACAAACCCAGGTGATCTGCTTCCAGATAGGAAAATCTTGGCCAAAAGTACTGCAAACAAGGTTGTCCCTTGTCTGCTGCATCTCTAATTGAACACCAGGCAATGACCTTCAGTCAGTAAATAAACAGCCAGGCAGAATAACACAAACTGCACCAACTATATGGAATTAAGTACCCAGTAGACTGGGGACTAGCTTACAGTATTAAAAATTTTGGAGTACAATTAAGTCTACCTCTTTGGATCTAAAGGACATTGATTATAAAACTGAATGGTGCTGGGAAAACTGGGCAGCTGTATGTAGAAGAATGAAACTGGACCATTCTCTTACACCATACACAAAGATAAACTCAAAATGGATAAAAGACCTCAACATGAGACAGGAATCCATCAGAATCCTAGAGGAGAATATAAGCAGTAATCTCTTCTATATCAGCCACAGCAAGTTCTTTCAAGAGATGTCTCCCAAGGCAAAGCAAACAAAAGCGAAAATGAACTTTTGGGACTTCATCAAAATCAAAAGCTTCTGCACAGCAAAGGAAACAGTCGAGAAAAGAAAGAGGCAACCCACAGAATGAGAGAAGATATTTGCAAATGACAGTACAGACAAAAGGTTAATATCCAGGATCTATAAAGAACTCCTCAAACTCAACACACACAAAACAGACAATCATATCAAAAAATGGGCAGAAGATATGAACAGACACTTCTCCAATGAAGACATACAAATGGCTATCAGATGCATGAAAAAATGTTCATCATCACTAGCCATCAGGGAGATTCAAATTAAAACCACATTGGGATATCACCTTACACCAGTTAGAATGACCATAATTAGCAAGACAGGAAACAACATGTGTTGGAGGGGATGTGGAGAAAGGGGAACCCTCTTCCACTGTTGGTGGGAATGCAAGTTGGTGCAGCCTCTTTGGAGAACAGTGTGGAGATTCCTCAAGAAATTAAAAATAGAACTACCCTATGACCCTGCAATTGCACTACTGGGTATTTACCCCAAAGATACAGATGTTGTGAAAAGAAGGGCCATCTGTACCCCAATGTTTATAGCAGCAATGGCCATGGTAGCCAAACTGTGGAAAGAACCAAGATGCCCTTCAATGGATGAATGTGTAAGGAATATGTGGTCCATATACACTATGGAGTATTATGCCTCCATCAGAAAGGACAAATACCCAACTTTTGTAGCAACATGGACAGGACTGGAAGAGATTATGCTGAGTGAAATAAAACAAGCAAAGAGAGTCAATTATCATATGGTTTCACTTATTTGTGGAGCATAACAAATAGCATGGAGGACATGGGGAGATAGAGAGAAGGGAGTTGGGGGAAATTGGAAGGGGGGGTGAATCATGAGAGACTATGGACTCTGAAAAACAATCTAAGAGTTTTGAAGGGGCGGGGGGTGGGAGGTCGGGGTACCAGGTGGTGGGTATTATAGAGGGCATGGATTGCATGGAGCACTGGCTGGGGTACAAAAACAATGAATACTGTTATGCTGAAAATAAATTTAAAAATTAAAAAAAAAAAAACAACTTAATGGACTGCATTTGTAATCTCTTCAGTCCTTCTTCATAAGCTCAAAAAATACTCCAAAAGAAAATGTCATAGGGTTCAATATTTTTTATGTCCCTTTTAGGTAGCATTCTGAATGCACATAACTAAAGCCATTTCTTAAAACAAAAGTGTGAAATATGAGGTGTGAAGAGCTTTTTTCATAGATGGGGTACTCTTTTATGCTATCTGTTTTGAAGCACAGAAATAAAATCAGGTATCTGCTCTGTGAGTCTCACATGGTTGACTTGATGCCAAAAGAATAAATTAAATGTGAGTTAGTAGGGGAAAGGTCAGTAAATAGAATTTATTTTAGTATAAACTATTTCTACTTCTTCAGGATCAGTGTCAACATGAATGAGGATGACTACAGCAAAAGGTTAGGTGTATTATGTAAGAGGATCTTCCATGTGTTGGACACCTTAATGTGTCTTATGATGCAGTCACATTTTCTTAAACTGAACCATGCAAATTTAAAATAGTGAGCTAATAAGGATATCAAAATAGTCTTTATTTATAACATTTATTTATAACATGTGAATAGGAAAATAGAATCTTTACATTCAAAAACTGGTGAGTCAATTCCCCTGGAAACTAATTGTATATGCCACATGGTGAAGTGGTTTAGCTGGTGAAAAAAAATACCTGTCTCTCTGCCTCACAATTAACCTTGATTTTTTGACATGGCTGGACCACATTGCTCTCTCAAAGGTGACAGTTTTGTATCTCATTCAAACACAGGATGAGCTCCTGACTGTACCCCTAGGAATTCTCTTATATAAATAAGATTATTGTTTCCGTCTACCTGTTAAAGTACTAATGTGAATCTGTAAGGGAAAATTTATTTGAAATCATGTATTGGAGCATGAAGTCTATATATGTAGAACCAGAACCCAACACTTGGCATAGCCCAAACTGACTATGGGGCTATGCATAGTCCCATACTGCTTGGAACTTCTTTTGAGGTTTATACAAAGAAGCTTAAAGGCTAAAATATTACAGGTAAAAACTGAGCTACAATGTAAGATTATTTTTTAAGCATAATGGTGAACAAGCATATTTTAAAAATCACATAAAATTGTTGAGTAAGAAAGAAATCCTGTAGCAAAATTCTTATACAATTTAATTTAACAAAAACTTTTCTCTGTAGGATGTACACTTTTCAAAGTATGCATGTTTCTATAAAAAGTACATTGTCCTTTAAAGATAGCTAATTAAGAGGAAAGTAGAGCCTTAATTTGTTATTTTTCCCATCTTCAATATTATTGACATAAAAGCATCAGAATGTCGTAAGAATTGCTTTCCATGTTTCTTATGACTAACAACAGTTTTTTCAGAAATTGGATTAATCCTCCTTCTCTGAAATGTTTGCCAGAATTCTGAGATAAAAGGAAAAACATTCTTGTTATGCACACTTCTTGAGAGAGCAGTAGAGGCAAGATCAGAATCCAAAATTATTCATTTCTGCTTCAAATCTTTCTTGAAACATTTTCCATGACTGTGATGTGCAACAAATAGCTGGGGAATTTTTATCTCCACCCCCTCAAGTAACACAAATCATCTGTTCCCCTTTTTCATACAAATATGAAAGAGGGAAACTGTCCGTGATGGTTTGTGGAGAGTAGGTGTGTGTGAGATCTGCTATTTCCATGGTTAGTTCTGAAACTGATGTCACGATTGCTTCCTACACAACAATATGGGAAACCACATTAGCAGCAGGAATCCCAGTTGGCAGAATTGCCAGTTGTACCTGTTAAATAGACAGTTTTTTGTGGGTGGGATCCTCAGGACACCTTAGAGAAGTCAGTCAATGTTTTATTTAGAAATTAGGAGTTCCTAAAATAGGATTATATATTTCAAAGTCTTTGATAAGTGAGTACAGTGTGACACAACATAAGTAATTACTATTAATATTATCGTGTTTGTTATTACCTTCTTATAGCTGTGTGCAAGTCTTCCCACAGACACAAAATAAGTTTGTCAGAAAGCAAGAGCTTTGTTGAATAGGAATGAACCTCAATATTAAAAATTAAATCAAACATTTCAGAAGTTGCCTGGAAGAAATTTGGGGTAGGAAAGGATAATTTGGAGGTCAATTAGAACATGATGGCCTGGAATTCTGAGGGAATCAAGACAACTGTGAGCATTCCTTGCTAGGAGGCCATGTTGCCAGTATGGCATCAAGACTAACATACCCACCTGAAATAGCTCGTAATACATAGACTGAACAATGGGTAATAACATGATAGCAATGCCTTGCTTTGAAAAACTCCAGGGGCTTGTTCATTCATTTGTTCATTTATTCCATAAAGTATCATGGAATAGAAGATACTGGAGAGAAACAGTAATTTGGACAGACCATGTTGAGATATCCTTCATAAAATCAGAGTCCTGATTTATAAGGTAAATCAGTGTCATTTGTTCTTGTTCTCATAACACTTCTGTGCTGATGTGTTTTCTCCCTTTTTCTCCTATATTATGACATCAAAGTGGATTTTCCAAGGTATCAAGCTTCGCTATCCTTATGGAGGCTGATTTTCTCTTCTTAGAAAGATGGCAGTTGTTCTCATCCCACTAGTGCACCTGTTGCAACACTAAGTTGTTGCTAAGTTCACTTTCCATGTTATTATTTTAGTGGTTCTATTGGAGACCTCCACTGGAACTTAACATGGCTTGAACTTGGGAACCACTCATGTTCCAAACATAATAGTTTTCAAACTTTATCTTGAATGAACAATTCTTTGTTCAAAGAAGAACTTATGAAGATGCCCAGTAAATAAAATAAGGATGAGGAGGTGTTGCTGAGTTTGGGAGCCTTGTCTGCTCATTGCTTATATCCACCTGTGGCATCTGCTTATTCCAGAATAGCCACTAAGATAATCCCAAGGGTTGTTTAGGGCTCCGTCTTATTCAAAATTAAAAATACTGCTTGCATAAAATGTATTTCAGTGTCTACCTCAATTTCTAGAGGTCTATCATCATGTTATTTGAAAATGTTCTCTTCCCCACTCTAAAAGTAGTCTTGGATTCTAACTCATAATATAAAACAAGCACTGAAACATTGATCTGTATCTGTAGAACTGTACTCTTCAGCAGTCTTTTGGTTGCAAGTGGCACAAAATCTAGCTCATTCTGACTTAAAGGGGTTCTATTGACCAACATGATTGAAAGGCATAGGGATAGGGCTGAGTTTAAGCACAGTTGCCCTCCAGAAGGCTTAGAAAATACAATTTTCCATCTCTCCCTGTCTCTCTTTTCCTGTCATTCACCTCATTTTACAGATACTGACTTTATTTATGTGCAGGTTTTCTTCATGTGGTAGCCCCCATGTGGTCTTTAACGTGTTTTTCTTTTCCAGTAATTCTTATACCATTTTTGGAATTGCAATTTATTGTACCAGTTGTTTTAATGAATAGGTTTTATTTTTTTAGAAGAGTTTAGGTTTACAGATAAGTTGAATAGAAAAGTACAGAGTTCTCGTACTATTTCTCCCTACACAAACAGTTTCTCTTATAAACATCTTGCATTAATGTGGTAGATTTATTATAAGTCATGAGTTAGTATTGATATATTATTATTAAAGTCCATATTTGTTTACATTATGATCACTCCTTGTGTTATACAGTTGTATGGGTTTAACCAATGCACGGTGTCAGGTATATGACATTACAATATCACAAGGATTAGTTTCACTGCCCTAAAAATTCCCTGTGCTCCACTTATTTATCCTCCCGCTCCGCGACTCCTGCTGGACCTCTGGCAACCAATGATAGCTTTGCTTTATACAGAATGTCATATAATTGGAATCATAGAATATTTAGTATTCTTATACTGGTTTATTTCACTTAGCAATATGTATTTAAGTTTCCTCCATGTCTTTTTGTGGCTTGACAACACTTTTTTTTAAAAAGATTTTCTGTATTTATTTGACAGAGATCACAAATAGACAGAGAGGAAGGCAGAGAGAGAGGAGGAAGCAGGCTTCCCACAGCAGAGACCCCTATGCAGTGCTCAATCCCAGGGACCCTGGGATCATGACCAAGGCAGAGGCTTTAACCCACTGAGCCACCCAGGAGGCCCCATTTTTTTTTTTTTATTGCTGAATTAGTATTCTATTATATATACCAGTTTGTTTATCCATTCACCTATTGAAGGATATTTTGCCAAGTTTTAGCAGTTTTGAGTAAAGTTGCTATAAATATATGTTTGCAGGTTCTGTGTAGACATAAGTTTTCACTGAATAAATACCAAGGAGCTTAATTGGTAGATCATATTGTAAGACTATGTTAAGCTTCGTAAGGAGCTGCTAGAGTATATTCCCAAGTGGTCATACTCTTTTGCATTACCACGAGCAATGAATGAGAGTTTCTGTATATCCAGGTACTAGTGAGTACTTGTTGTTTCAGTGTTTGAGATTTTAGCCATTCTTAAAAAATGTGTGTTAGTATCATTGTTGTTTTAATTCTCAGTGTCCTAATGAGACTGGATCAATTTTAATTTGTCATCTCTGAACCAGTCTCTGTAGTCAGAGGAATGGAATATGTTGATTAGATAGATTTATGTCTCTGGTCTATCACTCAAGGGTTGGTAGTGATTTGCAGTTACCAAATTCATAAAGGGGAGATAATTTGCAGTTACCTAAGGAAGAGAATCAGATTCCACACTAGTAATTGCGTCAGGTACACACACACACACACATCTCCTGACAAAAATATAATAATATTAGAAGACATATTCATAATTAAATAATTATCAGATGAAAAATAGGTGGTCAATTTCAAAAGTCAAGTAAGGAGGTGGTGCCCATGGGCAATAGAGGTTGGGATAAGTGGCAGTGGGAGTATCGAACTTAATTTCTACAATTTAAAGCAAAATAGAATAAAATTTATTTTTCAACATTAATTCTGGGTTGTGCATATTGATTCATGAGTACGTATAACTCCATTCTGTGTGAAACATATCACATAGTGGAGAAGAAATAAACAATCCACTAGAAGTCTTTTATGATTTAAATTAAGCTATTATTCAATGTAATTACTAGTCTGAATGTTTTAAAGTTTCCCTAAATAAGAAGTATAGAGGTTGTTTACCCGATGGTTCATTGCACAATTATGAATAATCAGCAGTGACTGTGAGCTGATGATCATAGCGTATGTTTTGCTTGAGAACATATTTTTTGGCAATGAATATACAATGGCTATTAATTCAATCATAGAGCTTTTTACATATGTTGATTTAATAAGGGTTCTTTGAAAATGACTATATTGGCCAAATAACAGGTTTCCAGTCTAAATCCGATTGATGAGATTTAATATTGTAGTAGGAAGGACTGAGCATAGATAAAATACATATAAATATTGGCATAAGTTAGTGGTGTGACTTCAGGAGAAAATAAGAGAGTTAGTGTAAACATATCATGGTTTTATAATATTTTTCTAATGAATGATTTAATCCTGGGATTGATCATTACCAAAAGTATAAGCCATATGGCAACTGACATTTACAAATGTGCTTTTGTCTGTTTTATTCATTGAGGACAACAATTTAAACATTCAACATTTTGTATGTTTTTTAATGCAGTTTTTCTGAAGACTTCATTCAGTAACAAATACATTGTTGGAAAGGATCTTTATAGTATCATGGAAGAATGGTGTTGGGAAAGAATTTAGGTTGATAGACTGCTTTTATTTCATTAAAAGACCTGTATTTACTTAATCCAAAGGTCTGATAACATCAGCAGTTGGTGTTTTCAGGAAATGTATTGGAAAAAAAATAGAAAATAAAAATTATTTACATGGACGATATAGATTTATATATGCTCTGTGAAAACCTAAGTCAAATGGCCAAGGAATGATGAAATTTGCTAAAGAGAAAAAAAAACCTCTGATTTATTTCAATAAATTTCATCAATTCCTATCCTTGTTTTTTGATCTATTGAGATGATAGGATTTGGGAAAGAAGGTAACTTATTTAGCCACCCATTCCATTAAAAACTGTCATGGCTGCTAGGCATAATCATCCCACCTTTGTGTTTGAAAGGAGAAGCTATTTTTACCTCTATAAGAGCAGACATAAGACCAAGGATTATGTTTCCTGACTATGAACTAGACAACTTAGTTCTAAGTTCATTCATTTATTCAAGTGGTTCAAGATTAAAACTAACTACAGGGGCACCTGGGTGGCTCAGTGGGTTAAGCCGCTGCCTTCGGCTCGGGTCATGGTCTCGGGGTCCTGGGGTCGAGTCCCGCATCGGGCTCTCTGCTCAGCAGGGAGCCTGCTTCCCTCTCTCTCTGCCTGCCTCTCCATCTACTTGTGATTTCTCTCTGTCAAATAAATAAATAAAATCTTTAAAAAAAAAAAAAAAACTAACTACAATTTATCATTTAACTATCAGTTTCTAATAATGTAGGGCTTTACCGTAACATTGCATTTCATTATTATTTTCCTGACCATAACTACTGCTGTTGTCATTTTCACCATCGTCATCAACATTTCATTTCCATAGCATTTTATAAGTGTTAAGTAAGTGGCATACTGCTCAAGATAATAAAATTGAACATGGTGCCTAATTTTGGTCACAATTATTTTTGGTTTTGAATTTGCAGAAGGACAAATAAAAAGAGAGTCTAGATTGAAATGAATGGATTAAAGATGAAGTCCGTCAGATAGCATAAAACTACCAGAATAGTTAATTTGGATCACTGTGTTTTACTCTACGTGCAACACTGGATTGAGGATGGGAAGGTATGGTTTGATTATTAAGTGATTTTCCAAAACCCACTAACTCATTTTGAGCCTTCATTTCCTCAGCTGTAAAACTGGAAGAGGAGAGAAAAACTTGAAGTCAACACAAATACTTAGTTCATGTAGCCATGTCTTTGAAAATGTATGGTTTGTGTCAGTGGAAGTCAAGAAGTCATATCACTTCTTGATAACATCTTTATCACTATTTCAGTTTCAGAAAGAGTTGTTATCTTGCTACCCAACTCATTCTGCCCCTCGCTGTGTTGTGTAGCAAAGTGGCTTTTGGCTCTCTGTTCAGAGTAAGAGCAAACTTTCTTCTTACATGCTTTCTTTTAGAAGATTTCTCCTGTGGAAAAAGACAAATATAAAAAGACAAATCATGTCATCAGAGCATTCTCTTTAATGTTTCCAATCTTGAATGTGTCTAGAAAAGAGTGCTCTTAAAGCTTACTACTGGTATTTACCCAGATTCATTTATTCAGTTTGGTCCAGAAAGGAGGGAGGTAGTTATTTTAAGAGCAAATATAGGACTCAATATTTCATTTATTCAGAAGGGGGCACACTTGTGCTTTTAATAGCAGATGTATTTAGATTTGCTATTATATGAAATTCATATATACATACATACATACTTTTAGGAAATGATAGAAACATTCCTATTGTCAGGGTTTCTTAAAAATATATATGTGTATATACACACACACACACCAATTTCATACTTTAATAATTCTTATATATGAAGAATGACAGAATTCAACATGCAGGTTTCTTTTGGGGGAAAGACCTTTTTTTAAGCCTGAGTCCTGTTAAGTTGAAAACTTTGTAATTGTTGGACTATTATGGACAGTGGGCTGATAATTATTCAAAGTGATTAGATTTGCTTTTTATAAGTACTTCTGTGACCATGAAGACTTCTTCTGTTTTGACAACCTCTGGGAAATATTAGTTTAGTTGCTGAATTTTGGAAAACATATAGCCTTAAAAATGTTTTCCCCACTAGTCTTTATTAATAATGTGTCATATTTTGTGTGTGAAGATGACATAGGCATCCTTGGAGGAAGAAGAATTATGCAATTGGGCTCTCTACAATTGGGCTTAAGTATCCCGAGTCATAATCCTCTTTTTCAAGAACACAAGGTAGTCCTTGATATGGTGTTTGCCTAAGATTAGAAGTTCCCTCTGAAGTTTTTGAAAATCATGCCTATCACCCAAAACTTTGGCCTCATGATTCGTATGTTCTACCTAATTTAAATATTTGACCAAGAGTGATAAAGCCCAAATACATTAAGTCATACAGGAATATCTGTGATACATGCAGAAAATACAAGAATACAGAATATAACTAAAATGTACTTTGAGGCTTTATTAAAAATTATGTTGGTTGTATCTTGACAGCATATATGACAAAGGAGAATATATTTAATATATAAAGAGCTTTTACAAATTATAAAGAATATTTAAAATAATTCATTACAAAAAATGAGCAAAAGTGAAGGTTGTTAGACAATTATAATAAGAAGGGTGAGTGGGAAATTATTGTTATATATTTAATACCTACAGGAGAATAGAGTTAGTCTATATTATAATCTAAAAACTGCCATCTAAATAATGAGATTGAGTTTTGGACCTGTGTGAATGTCTAATATTATTTTAATATTAATAGCCAATGTTGACTTATATGTGATAAAGAGTTATATATGTAAATATACACATATATATATCTATACATAAATGCATATTATAAAGTAAAAATATATCTTTTGTGTATGTCACAATCAAGACTTTTTAATTATATGTGATAAAAAAAAAAGAGAGAGAGAGAGAGATAAGAATGATACTGCTTAGCTTTTTGTTTCTAGCTGAGTATGAGTTCTGCCTAAGTAATCTCTCTCTTTCAATTCCCAGGACTGGTATTTATTACCTCTCTCCTTCCTTCAACATTTTCTCAATCTTATGTTCACAAATACTTCTCTCTAAGATTGATAATGTTGATGCAGGTGTAAATTGGAACTATCTTCCTAGATGATAATCTGGCAGTATACATCACCAGTTGAATGTGTATAACCCTTGATTCAACATCTCTCTTAAGGAAATAATTGAGCATTATAGGATAACTGTACACATGTTTATTGCCGTGGTACTTAAAGTAGTGAGCAGTTGGCAACAATATAAGTGCCCATCAAAATGAATGAGTTAAGTAAATTGTGGTGAAATCCTTCAAATAAACATTTTATAAATATTAATACCATAAAGAGGATCTACATATATTGACTTAAAATTCCATATATTTTGGAAAATTAAAAAAGGGGGTTAGAGTAGATTATAGAGTGATTCCAATTATATGAGAGACAAACATATAATTTTGCAGGCATTAAATAAATACCTGAACTATATACTCCAAAATTCTTTTAATAATGATTTCCTTGGCATGATGGGATTACATATGTTCTTTATAATCTATTTTATAATATCTGATGACTGAAAATCATGTTCTTAACTTATATTCAGAAAATCACAGAATTGTTGCTTAAGACATAACTAGTCTTGGGGCACCTAGATGACTCGGTGGTTAGTCATATGCCTTCAGCTCATCAAGCTTCCTGCTCAGTGGAGAGCTTGCTTCTCCCTCTCCCTCTGCTGCTCTCCCTGCTTGTGCTCTCTCTGTCAAATAAATAAAATCTTAAAAACAAAACACAACCATTCTTAAACTCAAATTACTTAAAGTTTCCTTGAGTGAAAAACAAATTAAAACAATTAACTTTGTGGTGATACAAGAGATAAAGAGAAGAGCAGTTAAGGAGATGAGGAGAAATGTAAGTGGGTAAGAATTTAAAGACCCAGATTGTAAGCCTTTCTTTTCCATCAGATGGTTTTCTATTTCTCTAAATTCTAACAAAATGAGAGGGTTGGATTTTATTATCTCCAAGTTCTGTTCCAAGTTTTGACTTCTGATGACTCCATGTATGGAAATTATGGATGTTCAACATCTGTATTGAAGTATTTTATCTATAAGAGAAGTAGTGAAGATTCTTTGTAGGTGAGCATTGGTATCTTCCATAGCCATGAATTATAAGATACATCTCAGTCTTTCAAGTTTCCTTCTGAAATCATTAGAGGTTTAAATATTTCCTCTTTTCCTACATGGGGAACAGCCTCAGCTGAGGTTAAGGAGAATTTGGAAACTATCCATAGGTGGCATGATAAGAATCTTCTGAGATGCTTTTTGAAGGAGTTAGTCCAGTAATGTGAAATATTGAAAGTCTTATGGTAAAAGCAAGGTGGTCAGCATGTGGTCTAGGTCAGCAAGATTCTAGCTGCTGATCTATTTTATCTTTTCCAACCAGACTATAAGGTCATTAAGGGAACAGCAGTGCCATATGCAACATTGTATTGCTCACTCTCATCCTCCAGTACTGAGCACTTGTTTAGTGAATACTTACTGATGAGTAAATAAGTGAAAGATTGAATGTATATGTTAGTGGCTGATTCATTCTCCTGATGGTCAGATGCATACATCAAGAGATAAAGATGATGCTTTGCATTGGTGTATAACAAATATGTCTAATACTAGTTATGGCATTAACTGCCTGTATATTACAAATGAAGTCACTTTCTGCTCCTGAACTTCAGCTTCTTCACATGCAACATAGAGAAGTATGGCTACATAATTTCTAAGCTCTCTTTCAATTCTAAGATGGCAGGACTCTATCAATACATTTTACCTGACAGTTTTTCTGATATATTTTCTCTCATTCCTCACAACCAGTACATCAGCCATTTCTGTTTTGTAAACAGGACCTGAATATTTCCCTTTCCTGCTGCCATCCTGGTCTATACCATCATCATCTTTCACCTGAACTCCCGCAGTTCACGTAACTGGTTTCTCTGCGTTGTTACATTTGCTCCCACAGAGTCCATTCTTTACATACATTGCCCACAGAGTGACATGGTTTAGAAAACAACTTGGGTCATGTTATTCTCACGTTCAAAACCTTCCAAATCACTGACCATAACAATTTTAGTAAAATCTAAATCTTACCCTGGTTTATAATGTCCTATATGATCTCTAGCTCCTGTTTAATTCCCTCTTATATCATTCCCCTCCGTTGTTTATCATAGATCTTTCTGACAACGGGACATAGCAGACTAACTCCCACATTAGGTTTTTATAATTGATCTTCGCTCTGTCCTTCAAGTCACCTTTCTTAGAACTGTGCATTTCTCCTACCTTTGATTATTCAGAATAGAAAATAAATATTACCTAACAAAAGATTTTCTTGATCATCCTAGGGTTGTTTTTCCAAGACATTCTCATTCCTTCTGTATTCCATTAAACTGTTATATTACCTTCATGGTGTCATTTCCCTCTCCCTACAATCTAATTTATTATTTAGCTTCCTAATGTATGGTCTTTATCCACTTTAACTCCCATATGTTTGCTAAGCACTGAGACATGTTCTCTTTTGTTCATTGCTCTATCCTTTTTGTGTACAGAACATTGATAACACATAGCAGATGCTCAAGAAATATTTGTTGCATGTTAACAGATAATTTTCCCTCCAAACATAACCAGTCTTAAATGAGAGTTTTTGCCTGGTGCAGTGATTCATATTAACCTCCCCATGGTATTTGTATAACACCATTATAAAATACTGTTGAGTGTGTTATTTGCCTCACAGGGATAGAGGATGTTATAAGGTTTAAATGAAGTAATATTTATGAAAGTTACTTTGTTAGAGAACAAAAAAGAAACAACCTTCTAACAATATTTATTATCATTATCCTGATTTCATAGGTGAGGAACCTAAAGCCCCAGTGGGTACACAGCCACCCAAGGTCATAGATACGAGCTCTTCTGTATTCTACAGAACACCATAGAGGCACTTTTACATAGCTTTTGGGTTTTTCTTTCTTTTTTTTCTTTCTTTTGGGCTGAACATCCCTCATGAAAAGGTCACAAAGATCACAAGGATGTCTCCTGAAAATTAGGAAGGACAAAATAAAGCTACTCTTGATGAGAAATGGCATATAGGTCAGTAAAGACAGCCAAAAGGAATATAGGAATAATAAAAAATCAGGACAGAATTTGGCCTACTGGCCCAGATGATAAGGGAATAAACTACTTGTGATGTTTAATGTGAAGCTATAGAAAAGTTAATAGGTTTGTGAACAAATGTCCCAAACTCTCAGTTCAGGGTATTATTTCCCAATTCAAGAAACTTTTCTACCTTGAGGGTAGCAATTTTTATTCAGCTTTTGTGCAGAGCAATTCTCGCTATTTCATATTTTCTTTTTCTTTTCCTGTTTCCTTACTAAAAGTGTTCAGTATTACTTGGTGGAATTCTGCCCTATTGTTTGATATCATGACACTTTCTTCCAGGCAGTGCAGTGTGTTAGAAGAATTGTGCTAACCAGAACAGTGTGTGATACAAGGGAGTATACTAGTATATTAAATTATATTTTATACAATTCACAAACCAGCTATTTAAAAGAAATCATTTTCAGAGCTGTGGGATTTCATTTGTAGGATAAAATATGATATATGTTCATTAAAAACATGTGTTATCTTACTTGCTTTTATGTCATAAAACTAGTAAGTGAAGGAACTAGTCTTTCAGACTCTATTGTTTGAATGTTTAAATTATTCAGCATTTATAGGAGAGCAAAACTTAATTTTGCTTCTACCTCATCACCTCCCATATCTAATTGGATATACCAGTATATTATGAGGTTGTGCAGCTCTGATTTGCCATTATGTGGCAATGTAACAACACCTTTAATGGGATTTACTGCTGGTTATAATGAATCTCCATACTTTGCTTAATTTCTAAGGGAGTTATCCAGAACTGAACTTGCCACCAGATGGCCACTGAGCGAAGAAGGAGAACAGGTTCATATGCTTTGAATATTTGATTTTTTGCACATTGAGTCCAAGCTTCTAATTAAAGAGTCCTACTGGAGCTTCCTAAGGAATTTGCTCCCTGGATTCCAAATAGAAAGGTTTAAAGGAGTCTAGTTTCATTTTAAAAGCCCACATGCAAAAATAAGTGAAGTACCTTGAAATTGCCAGTGAAGCGGTCACCCTGAAATCTACAGAATAAAAGCATAAGCTTTCCAGGAGGAAAATCTGTTTTCAAATAAGGAAATGGATATTATAGCTTCTTAAATGCCATTCATTCAGAGGAGGAAAATCAACAGGGATAAAAGACCTTGAAGAAGACTCTTTTCATGTCTATTTAAATGAAAATTTTATTCAATTTGTGACTATTAAATAGCTTACAATTTATAGTGGTATTTCGTGTATCCACATATCTAAGGATAATTTTTTATATAATTTATCATGGTTCATACTGAGTTAGCTCTGAAATTATAAATACTTTCTAATAGTTTTGCCTAAAATATGAATAAACATACTCATTCTTAAACATTCAGATATTATATTAAAATAACTATTAAAATAATAACTGAATTATAATCCAAAAATCTAGAATATAAGTGTTCAATCTTGATTTTTTTTTTTTTAGATTTTATTTACTTATTTGACAGAGAGAGAGAGAGCACAAGCAGGGGGAGTGTCAGGGAGAGGGAGAAGCAGGTTCCTGCTGAGCAGAAGAGAGCCCCATGTGGGATGCAATCCCAGGAGCCTGGGATCATGACCAGAGCTAAAGGCAGATGTTTACCTGACTGAGCCACCCAGGCACCTCTCACCCTTGATTTTGACTCCAATTATATAGGAGCTACAAGTATAAGATTTTAACATGTTTAGATTGTAGATTATTTTTTAAAAAATGATTCACCTCTTGAATCCTTAAGTAAAGATTGGCACATTCAATAGATGTGTATTGGCACATTCAAAGTTCTGGTCACCTGGTTCCAGCCTCCATTAAACCTATAGTCTACTGGAGGAAAAATTAAGTAACCTGAGAGTTTAAATGTAGTCTAACAAGTGCTATAGTGAGGTCAGTGCAGCACATTATAATTACATATTGCAGGATCCTCTTACATGAAATTGAGGGGTCAGAGAGAGTTTCCAGGCAAAGTGATATAGAAGATGATACCTGATGTATTAGTAGAAGTCAGCTAAGCAAAGGGATGGAGAAGAATTCTTTAATCACAGTGAGCATCATATGTGAAAAGTCTGAAGGCAAAAGAGGATTGCTGTTCTTTGAAAAAGTAAGAGAAATCCAATGTAACTAGAAGTTAGAATTCTTGAGCAAATGAAATAGGAACTGGGTATTCTAAGTAAGGATGAAGTGATAAGCTGATACTGCATCATGGAAGTCCATTTTCACTATATTTAACAATTTGACCTTCCTTCTAAGAGCAGTGGGATTCTTAGTAAGATTTTCTTAAATAAAGTGAACTGTTCAGATTAACACTGTAGAAACATTTCGGTGTAAAGAAAAGATGATGGGCAGACGAGAGCAGAGAAACTACATGCTGAAGGTCTTATTTAGAGTCTGGTTTAGGGTTCCTGACAAGAGATGCTGTGCCTCAATTAGAATACCACTAATGAACAATGCAGAGAAGTAGCTGGTATCATCAGATTTTTTAGAAGATTAAATTGAGAGTTGTTTGTAAGTAGAGGAGGATGAGGATGAGGGGGCAGGGAACCTAACTTAGATTTCTGGAATCTACAATAGTGGTAAGTGGTTCTACTTCCAAAGATAGAAAACTCAGGATAAGCTTACAAGGGAAGGCCATGAGATCATTTATGGGCATAGAAAGGTTTTTTTAAATAAGTTTTCATTTTTTATTAACATATAATGTATTATGAGCCCCAGGGGTACAGGTCTGTGAATCATCAGGCGTACACACTTCATAGCACATGCCCTCCCCATTGTCCATAACCCAGCCACCCTCTCCCTATGCCCCTCGCCCTGGAAACCCTCACTTTGTTTTGTGGGATTAAGAATCTCTTATGGTTTATCTCCCTCCCAATCCCATCTTGTTTCATTTTTTTCTTTCCCTACCTGCTAACCACCCCCCC